>NC_059292.1:29979042-29991542 GCF_017591435.1 Portunus trituberculatus | reverse complement strand
TGTGTGTGAGAGAGAGAGAGAGAGAGAGAGAGAGAGAGAGAGAGAGAGAGAGAGAGAGAGAGAGAGAGAGAGAGAGAGAGAGAGAGAGAGAGAGAGAGAGAGAGAGAGAGAGAGAGAGCTGTGCATATGTGTGCTGTCTTTTTTATGATTTTATATGTAATAGCTTTATTCGTCTTTATAGAAACGATTTTTTTATATCAATAACCATATTCAGTCGTACATTTACACACACACACACACACACACACACACACACACACACACACACACACACAGCGTATTGTAGTGGTTAGCACGCTTGGCTCACAACAGAGAGGGTTCAGATTCGAGTCCCGGGAAGCGGCGAGGCAAATGGGCAAGTGTCTTATGTGTGGCCCCTGTTCACCTAGCAGCAAGTAGGTACGGGATGTAACTCGAGGGATTGTGGCTTCGCTTTCCCGGTGTGTTGAGTGTGTTGTGGTCTCAGTCCTACCCGAAGACCGGTCTATGAGCTCTAAGCTCGCTCAGTAATAGGGAAGGGTGGCTGGATAACCAGCAGACGACCGTGATGAATTACACGGGCGTCGCTAGGCCATGAGTGTTAAAGTTATTATCTTTACAGCTTGGTGGTACTCTTTGCTTTACTTCTATTGACACAAAAACCTCCTGCTGAACCTCCCCTTTCCTCCTTCCTCTCCTCCTCTTCTTATTTTCCTTCCTTTTTCCTTCTCATTATATTTCACGTACTTTTCTTTGCTTTGCCTATTCGTCTAATCATTCTTACTTCTTGTCTTTTCTTTTCTAGTCTTCTCCATCTCCCTTAGCTACTTCCCTTCCACCACCATCACTATCTCTCCCTTATCCTCTCATCATCATCATCCTTTAGCTCCTCTTCCTCATCCCTCTCAGCTACTCTTTCTTCTCCTCCTAATCCTTCAGATGTTCTCCCTTCCATCATTTTCTTGCTTCATCTTCTCGTTATATTCCTTCTCCCTCTTCTTATTCTTCTCTTTCTACTCGTTTACTCATCTTTTACTATTTTCTTTCCTTACACCTGTTATACTTCCCCTCCTTCCCAATCTCCTTCCTCCTCTTCCTCCTCCTCTTCCTCCTCCTCCAGATGTGCTACACGCGGCGCCACGGCCAGCTCGCTACAAGAAGGAGAGGGGGAAGAGGAGGGGGCGAGAGGGGGAGAGAGAGGGAGAGAGCTTCGCTACCAATCACCCTCCCCGGTTATGGCCACTCTATTGGCTCTCGCAGCTCACATATGAATTTCACAGGGACGGACATTTTCCTCTTATCGTCCCCCTAATGTGAAAATTATACAGGAAAGTAAGCTAACACAGGCCACCGGACTGGGACAATGGTTCCTTGGCGGGCAAAGACGTTTTCTTTCGAGTTTGTTTCACCACCTTCGGCCCGCCGGCGACGCGCTCCCTGGCCCTCGCGGCGCCTCTCCCGTCCCCGAGCTGGCCGGCGGAGCGAGCGAAAGTCAGTGGGGGACTTTATGATGTGGGAGCCATAAGTCTTGGTGGCGCTGGACGTGGGCTGGACCAGTGTTCAACATAGGGACAAGTCTCTTTCTTGGATGTCGACAAGATGTGCAAAATGGACACGGCTGATGAACATTTTCTTGCTCCTCCTCCTTTTTTTGACTTTTTACGTACACTCTCTCTCTCTCTCTCTCTCTCTCTCTCTCTCTCTCTCTCTCTCTCTCTCTCTCTCTCTCTCTCTCTCTCTCTCTCTCTCTCTCTCTCTCTCTCTCTCTCTCTCTCTCTCTCTCTGTCTAGTGAAATAGGTAATCATTATATCCCGGTATAAAAATATATAAACGTAAGCACATTTGTTTCCATTTCATTATTAACATTTTATTTAATTAGTATGTATGGCCACTCAGTTTTTCACTTCCGTTACCGTTTATTTTTCGTGATTCATTAATTTGATATCGTTTAATCAATTTTTTCTTACTTGTTTTTACTTTCTGATATACCCCTTTGTCTTGTCAATTACTTTTCTCTTCATACTACTACTACTACTACTACTACTACTACTACTACTACTACTACTACTACTACTACGACAACCACTCTCGTACCCTTTCTCTTCACGGTGTAGTGTTGGCGATGAATGAGTGAGGTTCAGAGGGCGGCACTTCAGTCTTGTTGTTATGGCTTAGTACTTTTGCCTTAAACAAACTGCCGTGTCTCTCTCCGCCTTTGTAATACAGTGGGTCATGCCTTCCTCTGCGCTCTCCGATAGTGGTGGTGGTGGTGGTGGTAGTAGTGTTGGTGAAGGATATTCCAGCGGTAGGATTATGAGGTAGATGGGTTGTGGTGATTTATAGTGGTAGTGATAGTAATGGTTGTGCAGTACTATAGTATTGAAAGCATGGTGGTATGAGGTTATGGTAGAGGATAAGATAAAGGGTGGTGGTGGTTTGACTGCATTTTGGAAGACAGAATTGATGAGCAGAGGGAAAGGGTTACTGATGGAAAGCAATGGTAAAAATATAAGTATAATGTTCCGCTGAAGAAGCTGTCGGTGAAGCTCTTTGTAAATTTCTCCTGTGGAACACTTGAACTACAAAGAAAAGGTAACACTCGGGGTATTGCCAACAGTACACCGGAATGCAGCCTGTGTCTGGAGTGACGGAGTGACGCATACACCAGGAAAGGCATGGAGGAGTGTGAGAGGGATTTGAGTGAAGGATGGAAGGAAAACAACAACGGTAAACACTCACATCACACTCGAACCATTGTCTCAGACCAGGACTTTCCCCAAACCTACAAAAGGCATGTGGCAGAGTAACACTAAGGGCGGTGAAGGGACTAGAGTACCGCCGCTGCCCGCCGCCGCCGCCGCCGCCCCGCGATGCCCAGGGAACACGACGGTGAGTCACGCGGAGAGTGTACCGAAGCCCCTCCTTCTCATCCCTCGGTCTGTTGACATTGCCACATTTTCTTGACTCGGAGTCGGGCACCATTAACATTTCTATGTGAACCAGGCGGGCAGTGATAGCCTCGCGGGGCGGGCGTGTTAATGGCGCACTCCAGGACCCGCGCGCTGCGTCGGAAACAATAAGTGTGGAATCAAGACTCACGTTCTCCGCAAGGCGCCCCGTGGAAGAGGGGGAGGTTAACGAGCAGGACTGGGATGTGAACACGGCCAACACGGCAACAAGTGAAGGATAAATCCCGGCGTGTGTGTGATACCTCCAACCCGCGGACGCCTTAAGGTTTCTATTCAATTATTGGTTCACTGACAACCGATGCAGTCACTCTCGCAACGTTTTCATTCCCCCTCCTCGCGGTGTCTGTTTTACGGTCTTTATGGAACGCGCGCTGACGTCGGCGGGGACATTGAGGTCGTTTGTGTCGAAATGGAAGTTCGCTTGAGAGTTGAAGTACTCTGCGATAAATTCGTTTAGTTGACTTTCTCCCCATGCATGACGATTTCAACAGAGTGCATGAGCTTGTTCCCTTTCTCCTTCCCTTCCTTGAGCACCGTTACTCCGCCGCCTCACCTTCCACCTTCCATCGCGCCCCGCACCTCTGCACTCCTCGGATGATAATAACATTTGCATATTCAATTAGTATGTCAGAGGTTAAACTTCAGTCCACCCTGACCCTCAAGGTGGTTCTCACGGGGACGCTCACTGGGCGCGACACATGCTGCCTGCAGGACTGGAGGGAGAGGAGGAGGCATGAAGCTGCTGCAGGAGATGCGCTTAGTGAAGGTGAAGTGGTGTGGGTAAATTAGATAAGTGAGTGGCATTAGGTGGCGGGAAAATACGAGATGGAGTAAACACATAACCTTAAATTTTGGATAACCCTTTCTTACTTTTACTTAGGGACTTGTACTTCAGTGGGGCTTGTGTGTGTGTGTGTGTGTGTGTGTGTGTGTGTGTGTGTGTGTGTGTATGTGTGTGTGTCCTTCATATCATAGCACGTTTTCTAATTACTTTCACGCACAAGATGCATTATTTTCATCACCAGTATTCACTATTTGCGCTGGAGGAATGTGGCGGATGTCTGTTTACAATCATTTTGCTTATTATCTATACCGAAACATGGAGAGAGAGAGAGAGAGAGAGAGAGAACGTCACACAAAAATACATAAGCTCCATAGTGCAAGATTACTTTAGAATACGGTGACCATGATAACAGTGGTGGTGGTGGTGGTGGTGGTGGTGGTTGTTCATCCCTTCAGAAATGGCAACAGGCATGGCAGTGGAGTGGTAATGGTGTTGATAGTGGTGTTCTTCCCACATACACTTGTCGGCTGCGCTGCTTCTCGTGTTGGTACAAGAGAAACACTGGTGGTGGTGATGGCGGTGGTGTAATGGTGGTGATAGCGGCACTGGCCCTGCTTATTACCGTGTGTGTGTGTGTGTGTGTGTGTGTGTGTGTGTGGTGTAGTAATGGCGGTAGTTGGTGGGGATGTCATTGTGGTGGACAGTGGAGGAGATTGTTTTTCTTCTTCATCTTCATCTTCTTTTCATCATATTATTGTTATTAGTTGTAGTAGTAGTAGTAGTAGTAGTAGTAGTAGTTTTTCTTTCTCCTTCTCCTCCTTCTTCTTCTTCTTCTTCTTCTTCTTCTTCTTCTTCTTCTTCTTCTTTTCTTCTTCTTCTTCTTCTTCCTCCTCCTCCTCCTCCTCCTCCTCCTCCTCCTCCTCCTCCTCCTCCTCCTCCTCCTCCTCCTCCTCCTCTTCCTCTTTCTCTTCCTCTTCCTCCTCCTCCTCCTCCTCCTTCCTCTTCTTCTCGAGACATAACCTGCTTCCATCCATTTTTTTTTCCATCTTCTTAACCAACTAACCATCAACCAAACCAAACCTAACCAAACCTAACTTAACCTAACCTATCAACTAACAGCAAAGATCTCAGTCAGTCAGCGCTTCACCGTCACGTCACAAAACTACCAGATCTAACCAAGACGGGGAACATCAACAGGGGAGGAAAATATTTAAAGGGAGATGGTCGTATGTCTAAACGGGATTCTTTCTTATGGGAGGGATAAATAAATGTTAGGAGGGAAAGTGTCAAGGAGGGAATATGGGTACAGTTCTATTGGTGGTGGCGATGGTGGTGGTGGTGTTACATTCACTCCATAGTCTCTCTCTCTCTCTCTCTCTCTCTCTCTCTCTCTCTCTCTCTCTCTCTGGTAATTGAAGTTTTGTGCGAGTATTTGGTCACAAAGAGTGTCAGAGGCAGTTGCTACCTATTCTAAGGGTACTACAATCTATTTCTCTACAATATTTACAAGACTTAAAGTGTCTGTCTGGTCAGCTTATGTGCCATCAGTTTGACACTGAGTGTCACGTGTGTGTTCAGTGTCTGTCTCACTGGACGTGACTGTGTGTGCATCTCCTGGACGTGAGGCCGTGAACAAGTTCCACATCCTGGAGACGCGTCCTGCGAAGGTGGTCAAACCTCAAGCTCGTCCACCTGCGCCGAGTCGGGTTCCTCTTGTAGCGGAGCCAGGCAGCATACTTTGCCTCAGCAGCAACACGGCAACGGTAGCCAAACCATGGCTGATCCGTCGGTCTGGTGGTGTATTCCCTGTGTGGGACGTGGCGTCTCTGGAGGGCGAGAAGGTGAGAGGTGAGTGCAAGTGCTTCACTCTCTGCTCCTCCCTGTAGCAGAGTGGCCCATGGGGTGTGGGTCAGGTCGCGGCGCAGGGAAGCCCAGTCTGCTTTGTTCCACAGCCAGATGGTGCGGGTGGTGGCCTCGTCCCGAGCCACGCCCACTTCCAGCTGTGTCAGTACAGCGTGATGATCAGAGCTGCCCACGAGCCCCAGCTGATGACACTGAAGCTTGTCCTCCTGGTAGTCTGAGATGACAGGGTCTAATGTCCCTCCTCGTTCATGTGTGAAGGGAAGGTGACATGATCTGTCAGACCCTGCACCTACAGGAGATTCTCGTAGGTTACTCGTCTCTTTCCAGGTGGTGATTGGTCTGATTTTGGGATCCTTGTTGACATAGACCTTTAGTTCTGGCTGTACCTGGTCTCTCTCTCTCTCTCTCTCTCTCTCTCTCTCTCTCTCTCTCTCTCTCTCTCTCTCTCTCTCTCTCTCTCTCTCTCTCTCTCTCTCTCTCTCTCTCTCTCTCTCTCTCTCTCTCTCTCTCTCTCTCTCTCTCTCTCTCTCTCTCTCTCTCTCTCTCTCTCTCTCTCTCTCTCTCTCTCTCTCTCTCTCTCTCTCTCTCTCTCTCTCTCTCTCTCTCTCTCTCTCTCTCTCTCTCTCTCTCTCTCTCTCTCTCTCTCTCTCTCTCTCTCTCTCTCTCTCTCTCTCTCTCTCTCTCTCTCTCTCTCTCTCTCTCTCTCTCTCTCTCTCTCTCTCTCTCTCTCTCTCTCTCTCTCTCTCTCTCTCTCTCTCTCTCTCTCTCTCTCTCTCTCTCTCTCTCTCTCTCTCTCTCTCTCTCTCTCTCTCTCTCTCTCTCTCTCTCTCTCTCTCTCTCTCTCTCTCTCTCTCTCTCTCTCTCTCTCTCTCTCTCTCTCTCTCTCTCTCTCTCTCTCTCTCTCTCTCTCTCTCTCTCTCTCTCTCTCTCTCTCTCTCTCTCTCTCTCTCTCTGTTCTGTGTTCTTTCCTCTCCCATTTATTCCTTTCTCTTTATTCAGTGCAGTACACGTGTCAAGTCTGTCTTTCCTTCGTGTCTCCCTCTCTGTATCTACTGCCATCATCATCATCATCATCTTCCTCACCTTTCTGTTCTCACTGGTCTCCCTTTCTCTCTCTCTCTCTTTCCCTTGCTCTCTCTCTCTCTCTCTCCCTCTCTTTCCCTCTCTCTCGCTCGCCGCGTCGCCCTTCTCGTCATGGCATTTCTCTAGCTTTAGTGTGCAGTATGTCCTTCCCTCTTCCTCCTGTGTTGTATCCTCATTCTATCTCCCCTCTGCTCGGCCTCTCGTTCACTCTCCCTCTCTTTCTCTCCCCTCTTTACCTCTCTCCCCTTCATTCCTATCTCCACACACAGGTCGTCCTCTCTCCCCTCTACATCCATCCTCTTTGTTCTTCCCCTCGCTCTGTTTCCCCTTCTGACTGTCCCCGGTTTCCTCCTCCCCCTTCTCTCCTGCCTGTATGTGTCTCTCTCTTTCTCTCTTTCTCTTTCTCTTACTCTCTTTCACTCTCCTGTCTCTCACCGCCCACTATACTGCTCTCTTCCTTCTCTCTCCTTCTCTCTCTCTTTCTCTCCCTTCGCCGCAAGGAAGATGAAGGAGGATGAGGTGTTTTCTATTTACACAGGTCTGCGCTTGCCTCGCCGGACAGACACCTAAGATTACTGCTGCCTTCGTCGCCGCAAGGGTTAAGTGGCCGTGGCTTCGAATCACTCGACACTTGCCTCCACTCTTCATTGTCTCTCTCTTGCGCAGCTCTCAATATTTTCTGAGTTTTCTGGTTTTTTGGGTTTTTTTTTCTTTTTTTTTTTTTTTTTTTTTCTCTGTGTTTGTTTATGTCTGTTTTATTCTTTCTTTCTCTTTCTCTCTCT
Source organism: Portunus trituberculatus (assembly GCF_017591435.1). Lineage (NCBI taxonomy): Eukaryota > Metazoa > Arthropoda > Malacostraca > Decapoda > Portunidae > Portunus > Portunus trituberculatus. Next base: position 29,984,081 of record NC_059292.1, on the reverse strand, counting down.
TTCTTTTTTCTTTCTCTCTCTTTCTTTCTTTCTCTCTCTCTCTCTCTCTCTCTCTCTCTCTCTCTCTCTCTCTCTCTCTCTCTCTCTCTCTCTCTCTCTGATGTGTGTCGATGCACGTATTCTGTGGTTTATTGCCGAGCTTAGCAAATGAGAAGGTTGATGTAACTGGCATCAGAATATGTAATTGTGATTAGTATGGTGCGTAGTAATCTGTGTTGTTGTTGTTGTTATTGTTGTTTGTAAAATTCATAACAGCGTTTATTTCGTAATACTAGGTGTAGGAAAACATGAACTTTTAACTATTCACTGTCTTTCTTATAGTCCAGTGCTGTTAACCTTTCCACTGCTGTAACTGATACTGGTATTATTGTCACTGCAGCTATTGATACTGCTGCACCAAAATACCGTTAGTTCCTTTTGTGTATGCGTGTGTGTATGTGTGTCAGTGTTGCTACAATTCCTTTCTTCATCTGTCAACGAAAGCTGACCGTCGGTGGAGAGGCGGCAGGCTGGAAAGGAAGGAAGGAGGCAGGCAGGCAGACAGGCAGGCTGGGAGGAAGGAGGGACAAGGGACGGAATGGGATGGACAGCTGAACCTTCCTTCCTTCCTTCCTTGCCATCCTTGCCTTGCCTTCCTTCCCCGGCCCATCAGCGGCACAGCCAAAACCAACAACTGGCAGTAACAATGTGAACACGATCAATCATCCTTACGCGGGAGTGTTAGTCGGTCATTATCGCACGTTGAACGAAACGACATGTGCTAAGCCAGTGGTTGTCAATGAGAGGTTCGGTAGCCCTTCGTCTCATTTCATAATCATGTGTGCTTCCATCACCACCTTTAAGGGCGGCTACCTTGCCCTAGAAACCCTCCCGCCTCGCCATTGCTGCAGGGAGGCCGAGGTATACAGACAGGCCGTGGATTTTGACTTGGGATTCCAGCCTCAGATCTTCTCGTAGTCAGTGGAGCATCGGAAACAATCAGATCATACGACATAAGATTCCGGCGACGTGACCAATCCGAGAGAGAGAGGGTGAGCATTGCGTGGACAATATGGCGGTGGTGATTACAGCGCCATCTCCCCTCATAATCTCAAGGTAAACAGAGGGAGAGCGCGGGAAAGTGAGGGTTCCAGGCGCCGCGATGGAACCAGAACAGTGTGTCGCTACAGTTCATGAGGCACCGCTCGCTCACTTACTCATCTAGCCTGTGTGTGTGTGTGTGTGTGTGTGTGTGTGTGTCCCTGTGCACATGTGTGTGTGTGTGTGTGTGTGTGTGTGTGTGTGTGTGTGTGTGTGTGTCCCTGTGCACATGTGTGTATGTGTGTGTGTGTGTGTGTGTGTGTCCCTGTGCACATGTGTGTGTGTGTGTGTATGTGTCCCTGTGCACATGTGTGTGTGTGTGTGTGTGTGTGTGTGTGTGTGTGTGTGTGTGTGTGTGTGTGTGTGTGTGTGTGTGTGTGTGTGTGTGCACGATCCGTATGGAAACAATGAGTGTCAGGACGTGCACGGGCAGTCGAAATAAGTATTAAGTGAACGCATTTAATCCGTTTTAGAGTGACGAAGCCCCGTGTTACTTTCGTCAACGGCCGCTCCCCGCCTCGCCCTGCCCTACCCCGCCCCACCCGAACAATGCCCCGTCCAGCCCCGCTCCACCCCACTCGACCCCTCCTGTCCCCAGCGTTCCCCTTGTATAGGATAACTCACTCCATCTCCGCGGAACTTTGCACGGAATTCCCACAATCACTGACTGATCTTTATTCACTGTAGACAGTATAAGGAATATTTCTAATCTATGTATCAAAGTTTGTCATCACATTTTTTTTTTTTTCCGTAAAGTAATCTATTATTCGTTTTAATATTTTCTCATAAGTAGAATAGGTAAAGAGAAGTGTGTGTGTGTGTGTGTGTGTGTGTGTGTGTGTGTGTGTGTGTGTGTGTGTGTGTGTGTGTGTGTTGCATAGCCTGATATACAAGGTGACGTTAAACCATAGCAAGAGAGAGAGAGAGAGAGAGAGAGAGAGAGAGAGAGAGAGAGAGGGCCGGGCCAGTCCTGCCTGCTACACTCAGCGCCATAATCATAACAAAATCAACCCAGCAGTTGTCGCTCGTTTAGACAACAATTCCCGTCCTCATTCTAGTACCAGTTGTGACTACACGTTGCAGTTAGCCTCGTAATTTAAGCAGCATTTATGGGAGCGATCGTAGTGGCAATTGCGGCCGTATGTGTAGCGGTAATTAATTGGAGCATTTGTAGCGGAAATGGCAGTAGTAGGTGAGGTGATTTCTCTAATTGTTATCGTGTCGCCAGATGGGGTGTGCTCAGAGGCGCGGATTCCTGTAGGGTTTAGTTACGGCGTCACCCGACAACGTCTTTCCACGCTTCCCTCACCCCACCCACCCACCTTGCCTGCCTACCTGATTGTGTTTGTGTGTGTGTGTGTGTGTGAGAGAGAGAGAGAGAGAGAGAGAGAGAGAGAGAGAGAGAATACTTACATGACAACACATACACGACAATACATACACCTGACGAGGATGAGGCGATAAAATCAAGTTAGCGAGGAAGCAGGAGCCACTCAGCACCTTTGTTTATGTTTGCTCTCTCGTGGATTAAGACTCAGGCAAGGAGAGCAGAGAACGAGAGGGAGAGAGAGAGATGGAAGAGGGAAGGAGAAGGAGGAGGGGAAGCAGGAGGAGCAGGAGAGGAGCAAGAGGTCGACCCCTCCCCCCTAGGGCCTCTATCAGCGGATCTGTGCCATACATCAACAAGAACAATGAGGGGAGGTGCTGGCGGCCCGGCTAATCCTGTGGCTGCCGAGGCCGATAGCGACGCCCAAACACCAGCAGAATCACGCCGGGGAATCGGAGCTCAGGCGTGCTGCTAAACGGATTTACATGCATATTAATTGCGTCTGGGATATCAAAGAGTGTGTAGGGAAGAGAGAGAGAGAGAGAGAGAGAGAGAGAGAGAGAGAGAGAGAAAGAAAGAGAAAGAGAGAGAGAAATGGGAAGGAGACTGTTAGCGAGGTGTCAAATGGGAGGAAGTTAGCAGCGGAAGGAGTTAGTCAGGGTGTGCCTCGCTCTGGTTCTCTCACCAAGGAGTTGAAAGGCAGTGGGAGAATGGTGAAGTGTGAAGGAAAGGAATCTTCATCACTTTTGCCTTCGAAGTGATGGTGCGTTTTTTCATCAATTAATATTTCCAGTCGTATGATTCGTGTGATATTTGAGTACGTTCGTTATCTTAGGGATGATATTAATAATGCAATGGATTAAACTGTTAAAACAAGAATTAATTACTAATGGCTCGTAAGGTATGTGATTTTCTTATTAGGTGTTGGAGATTTCCTCTTCATTCCTGCCACTACAACACACAGCACATGACGCCACACCACACCATATCACACCACACCACATCACACCACATTACACATACGCCAAGCCACACCACACTAAACTATGTCACACCACACCACACATACACTACACCACACACCACACCACACATACATCATACCACACCACGCCATATCACATCACATCATACTACACCACACCACACCACACATTTCCTTGTCAGTATGTATTTTCTGTAATCCCGTCACACCGCTGTACTCAGACAACACACTCGCTACGCTACCACTGCTCAGACACGCTCACGTACTATACAGCACACCAAAGTAGCACATACTGTCACTCTAACAATCACTACCACTCCACTCCACTCCACAGTACCAACCTTACATCACTCCCACACTCCTACCAATTCACACTGACACTGCTCACAACTTTCTCCAGATTACCACACACCATCAACGTGACACATGCACCATTTCACACTACCACACCCACACACCATCACACTCTCCACCACCACTTCACACTAAACTCGCACCACTTCCCACCACTTCACACCACCACTTCACGCCCTCATACCGGCACACACCCTGCTGTACATCCCCTGACTCGGCGCCTCAGCTCAGCCCAGCCCACCCGAGCCCAGCCCAGCCCGTCAGGCCCCCTCTGGATTATGTATGGTAGGGTGTGTCGTGACAAAGACTGCTAAGAAGATTAACTTCAGTTGTCTAATGGAGATAAGGGGAGAGTGAGGGTGGTGATACTAAGTACGACAGCAACATGGGGAGAAAAGGGGAAGAGGAGAGGGGAAGGGGAAAGGGGAAGGCGTGTTATATATTGGTGGGGATAAGGTGAGGTGAGGAGGAAGGCTTATAGGTAGTGGTGGTGGTGGTGGTGGTGGTGGTGGTGGTGATGGGAAGGTATTACAGAAGGAAATGTAAAGGTAAGAAGATGATGATGGGCCAGGTGTTAGTAATGAAGAGATGATGGTGGTGGTGGTGGTAGTGGTGGTGGTGGTAATAGTGGTGGAGATGGGGAGGACATCTTCGAAGCTGACTGAGATGAAAGAGGAGAGATGCAGTTAATGTCCATGTGTGTGTGTGTGTGTGTGTGTGTGTGTGTGTGTGTGTGTGTGTGTGTGTGTGTGTGTGTGTGTGTGTGTGTGTGTGTGTGTGTGTGTGTGTAGGAAGAGAGGTAGTTATCAAGGTGTGAGTGAGATGGAGGGACATGCGTAGAGAAACAGAACGAAAGGAAAGTAGTGAAAGAGAGAGAGAGAGAGAGAGAGAGAGAGAGAGAGAGAGAGAGAGAGAGAGAGAGAGAGAGAGAGAGAGAGAGTGCTTCGTCTTCATTACGTTATCAGTGATGGTGACAAAAATATGCAAAGAAAGATATATAGATGTGTTGATAGCAGATAATAAGAGATGACAGCAATGTGTCTCTCTCTCTCTCTCTCTCTCTCTCTCTCTCTCTCTCTCTCAAATAATCGCCGGACATAATCTGAGAGAGAAGTGACTTTTTGACCACCGCACAATGGGTATTAGTGAGCCTCTCCCACCCTCCTCTCTCTCTCTCTCTCTCTCTCTCTCTCTCTCTCTCTCTCTCTCTCTCTCTCTCTTTTTTTCTTGCTTATTTTAGAGATTTGCTTTCTCTTTTCTTTTGGCATTGAGCGAAAGACAGATAGAAAAATA
>NC_059292.1:29966542-29974042 GCF_017591435.1 Portunus trituberculatus | reverse complement strand
TTAAAAGAATGACAGGGGCAAAAGACGGTTTGATTTTTCTATTTCTTATTTTATTCTATTTATTTATTTATTTATTCATTTTGCAGTAGCGAGGATATCTGTGGTAAGCAGTCTCGTGATTCGACAAGACAGTGATACAAGTCATTCAGCATTGACAAATGATTCCTGATGGGAGAAAAAAAAACCTCTTATTACTATTCCGCGTTAATTTAATACATACACACACACACACACACACACACACGGGGCCGGGGCGCCATGCCATCGTTGCCACACTGTCGTCGTGGCAAATTGTCGCCATAACAACCAACAGCAAGTCTGCCTCTGTGAATCGGGTTAATTTACTCGCAGGATGAGATAGGAGTTTACAAGCCATTCGCCGGAGAGTGGAGCGTTGTTGCCAGTTCAGCGGTCGCTCAGTTTAGCGCATATTGCCTGTGCTGTATCGGAGTCCGCTAGATAATGGCCACGGTAATGAAAGGCGCCGCTGTTAATAGCTTCATTACAGACGAGATTCAGTGATGTAATCGCCTGCCGGGAGCTCAGACCAGGCAGCCGCGTTACCCATCTTTCCGAATAGACTGTAGTAAGGCTCCTGCTGATACTACTACTGCTGCTGCTGCTAGTGCTTCTGCTGCTACTAATATTAATACTGCTGCTTACACTGGTACCTTCTCTGTTCTTGTCTCTCATACTTCCTCCGTGCTTGCTTGCTTGTTATTATTATATTCTCCTTTGTTTTCGCTCGTGTTTTCTTTTCATTTACTCCTTTTTCTTTCTTTTCGTATTTTTAGTGTGTCTGTATTGGTATTTTTTGCTTCGTCACATGTTTAAAGTAGATAGTATGATTTATTATTTATTTTCTTTGATTTCTTTCTTTTTTTTTAAGGGAAGGGAAGGGAGGTATTTGTAATCATCGCTATTATCTTCTTCTTCTTCTTCTTCTTCTTTTTTCTTCTTCTTCTTTTTTCTTCTTTTCCTTTTTATCTTCTTCTCCGTCTCCTTTTTCTTCTTCCTCTTCTCCTTCTTTTTCACCATCATCATCATCATCATCATCATCATCATCATCTTCTTCTTCTTCTTCTTCTTCTTCTTCTTCTTCTTTCTTCTTCTTCTTACTGAGCAGATGAGACTACCCCTTATCTTCCGTTTCTGTTCCGCTCTTATTTCTTTCCTCCTCCTCCTCCTCCTCCTCCTCCTCCTCCTCCTCCTCCTCCTCCTCCTGGTGGGCGTCCCTGAGTGCCCTAAGTTTGAGATGAATGTCCCAGGGCGGTGATGGAGAGGGACAATTATTCTGTCCCCTCTGCTTCTTCTCGCCACGCACGCACCGGCAGATAGAGAGAGAGAGAGAGAGAGAGAGAGAGAGAGAGTAAAGTGACAGTCAGTATTAGTGTTAGTGTTAGTGTGTGTGTGTGTGTTTGTGTGTTAGAGTGTGTGTGTGTGTGTGTGTGTGTGTGTGTGTGTGTGTGTGTGTGTGTGTGTGTGTGTGTGTTTAGTTGTAGCGTGAATTATACCATAGATATTTAACTTCGTCGTCTTCGTTTTGCTTCTCCTCCTCCTCTCTCTCTTCCTTCTCCTCTTTCTCCTTCTTTTCTTCCTTTTGTTAATCTTCATATCTCTTGTATTTCTCATCGTCGTCCTCTCAATTATCTTTCTTGTTCTGCTCCTTCTCCTCCTCTTCCTTCTCCTCCTCCTCCTCCTCCTTCTCCTCCTCCTCCTCCTCCTCCTCCTCCTCCTCCTCCTCCTCCTCCTCCTCCTCCTCCTTCTCTTCCTCTTCCTCCTCCTCCTCCTTTTCTTTCTCCTCCTCGGTTGAAGATTAATAAAAATTATTATAATATTCGCTAGTCGTCTATAATAAGTAAACTTTTTTATTCAGACCTGGAACAGATGTTCTCTCTCTCTCTCTCTCTCTCTCTCTCTCTCTCTCTCTCTCTCTCTCTCTCTCTCTCTCTCTCTCTCTCTCTCTCTCTCTCTTTTTTTTATTCTTATGTTTTTTTTTGTGTATGTATTGGTATTGTTAGGACATATTTCTTTATATCCATTTTTTTCTGCTCAGGATCTTACCAAAGTTTTTTTTCATACCTTTATTTGTTTTCTATATGACATTTTTTTGTATACTTTTTATTCTAATTTCGTCGTATTTGTTTTTACAAAGTATATAAAAAGCAATGTGATTTTTAAAGGTTTCAGGGAGAAATTTGGCAGATGTATTGCTCACACACTTAATTACACACCAAACCACCTTTTGTGAGTCATTTGGCGATAAGGAAGTTAAAAAAAAAGAGCCAATCATAAATTCCGTTCCATGAATCACCACCAGATTATATATTAATTATTATATGTAGAACAGCACACTTGTTTACATCCTAGAGAGAGAGAGAGAGAGAGAGAGAGAGAGAGAGAGAGAGAGAGAGAGAGAGAGAGAGAGAGAGAGAGAGAGAGAGAGAAAGATGCATACACATGTACATATATTTCTGAAACTTTCACTAAATTGCATATTATTATTATTTTTATTTTGGTTTGTTCTTTCTTCATCATTATCTGCATTCATATTATTCTTCTTTACTATGTTTGGCCTGTTTAATTGTTCTTCTCATTCTATTACATCTTTTCTTTATATTTTTTCCAGCACTATTTTCATTTCAGCTTTCTTTTAATTCCTTTCTTCATCAAATCTCTCATTATTTTCAGCCTTCACACATCCCTCCCTTCCTTCTTTCATCTCCTGTCCTTCATCCCATTCCTTTTCTCTTTTTTTTTTCTTGCATTTTCATTTCAACACCTTTTTTTCTTTCACCTTTTCTTTTCCTTTCCTCACTGACCTTTCATTATCCTGCCCCTCTCCTCCTCTTCTGTCTTCTTCACTGCTCTCTGTCTTTTCTGACCTTTTTTTCGTACTCGACTTTTCTCACATTAATTTTCTTTATTTTCTGGTGGGAAAGAGAGAGGAGGGGAATTCCTTTTCAATTCCTCACATACATAACCCCTCACTCACTCACTCACTCACTCACTCTTTCTTTTCTTTTTTTTTTACTGCAACGACTGTATCTGTCTCCCTGTCCGTCTCTCATCATCATTGTCACTTCAGCCTATCTCTTTCAACCTTTTTCCTTTAGATCTGTTCTCTATTTACATACATGTTCCATATTCCTCAGTTTTTATTATTTTTATTTCCCTAATCCCTATCCTCTAATTTCCTCCTCGTTCGCTTTTATTGCATGTACTTATTTTCCTTCTTGTCATTATCTTCCTATCTCATTCGTTTGCACCTACTTTCCTCCCTTACAGCACCTCCAATCCTACACTCAGCCCTTTCCTTCAGTCTCAATACCCTCAGCAATGCCAAGAAAGAAGATCAGAACCCAACACCACCACGCCACAAAGCCTCGGAACCACTACCAGTATACTGATGCCTAACTCATTATCATTCACCCAATTGCTCAACTTCGCTCGCTCCCTCTCCTCTCTCTCCACACACGCACACACACACACACACACACACACACACACACACACACACACACACACACACACACACACACACACACACACACACACACACACACACACACACACACACACACTTACGGTCCCCTTACCTCCCTCCTCTCCCTCCTCTCCCTCTCCTTCATCCTTCCTCGCCTCCTTGCAGCCTTCGAAGTGGATTCCAGCGCGCTCCGGCCAAGGAAAATCCGGAACAAATTAAATACCGATCGTTAGTTGGACGACACGATCCATCATACGGTCTGCTCTCTCCCTCCCTCCCCTCCAACAATCTCAATCTCTCTGAAATTACGCTCAAATGAAGAGAGATGAGTCCACACGCCTCTTAGCTCTCAATATGTGGTGGGAGAGGCTCGTAGGGAATGTGGGATGTTCTTAATTACAACTCTCTGATATACTGGCTTCGCTTCCTCCACCGACGTCTCTCTCGTCTCCTCTCGTCTTGTCTCGTCTCGCCTCGTCTTGCCTTGCCTTGCCTTGCCTTCCCTCGCTTCGACTCCTTCCTTGCCTTGCCTTCAACGTTGCTGCCACCTCCTTCTCCACCACCTCCTCCTCCTCCTCCTCCTCCTCCTTCTCCTCCTCCTTCTGTTGCTCCTCCCACTTCTTCTTCCTCCTCTTCCTCGTCCTCCACTACCACTACAGTCTTTTCTCTTCTTTCTCCCTCCTATCCTATCTAATGATCGTGTTTTTGTGTAATGATGATGATGATGATGATGATGATGGTGATGATGGTGATGATAGAAAAAGTATAAGTAAGAACGCGTTTCCTACATGCTCGGTAATAAGCAATAAAAAGAAAGAAGATGCACAATAAAGAGAAGAGAGAGAGAGAGAGAGAGAGAGAGAGAGAGAGAGAGAGAGAGAGAGAGAGAGAGAGAGAGAGAGAGAGAGAGAGATCAACAATAACTAAAACATATCCCTTTATTCTGCTTCGTTATCTGTCTTCTGGTGATGCAAAGTCCATAACAGAACACACACACACACACACACACACACACACACACACACACACACACACACACACACACACACTTCTCTCATCACCTTCACAACACGACAGGGAGGAATGACGAGATCTGGCCGCCTCAGTCCCCCAATGTCTCAAGGTTAATTAAGTAATCCATCAGAATAAGAATGATAAAGTTTGAGTTCATATTCCCGCCGCTGCTACTAAAAAACGCCAAATAAGTCTGCATAATTTTCGAGGACGAGAAAGAGAGAAAGAGAGAGAGAGAGAGAGAGAGAGAGAGAGAGAGAGAGAGAGAGAGAGAGAGAGAGAAATACACACACATACACACACACCAAAGCTAATTGTCCCAAGAAGATATTAAAAAAAGTACGTCACCAGAGAGAGAGAGAGAGAGAGAGAGAGAGAGAGAGAGGAAACCTGTGCGGCTGCCTCTGGACCTGTAATTAAAACTGAGCGCGTTTCCCGTATGCTAATGTGGCGACAAGTTTAGGTGGCCGCGTTATGCCGAGTGACAGGTGCCGCCCCCAGACCGATAAAAAAACATTCCACTCATTATACCGTACAGAGGGAGGGTGTGCGTGTGTTGGCGGGGAGAGAGAGAGAGAGAGAGAGAGAGAGAGAGAGAGAGAGAGAGGGTGGGTTGTGGGGTGTCGTGAGGGTGGTTTGTTCAGGGAAAGATGGGAAGATGTGTGTGTTTTTTCTTAAGTATTTGTTGTGTTTTTCTCGTTTAATATGTTGTTTTATCTTCAATGTACAGTTTGTTTGCTTATCTATGGTTTATTTTTGCTTTTACGTTTATTTTTTGTGGGAGGGAGCAATTTCTTAGTGTTCTTTTAATGAAATTTGGTGTATTATATCTCTTTTTATGTTAGTAATTATGTATACACACATTACACCAAATAACTGATGTAATAATGGACTACAGAAGAGTATGTTGCCGTAGAATTTTTTTTTCAAATCATGAGCTGTGGTAAACAAATTATCTGTCTAGCTATCTATCGGTGTGTGTGTGTGTGTGTGTGTGTGTGTGTGTGTGTGTGTGTGTGTGTGTGTGTGTGTGTGTGTGTGTTCGTGTGTGTGTGTCTCTTTCATTATTATACATAGGTAAGTAAGATAAGTCAGCATTTGCGTGGTCTCAAGGGTTGATTTACGTGGTTCATATTATATTCATCATCTCACCTGGGCAGAAGGAACACCTCGGCAGATTCACGGTAGTGGTGGTGGTGGCAGTAGTGGTGGTGGTGGTTGTGGTGGTGGTAATGGCTCACTTTGACGTCCAAATTCATGTTATGATGATTTAAAAAGAAAATTGGTCTCTCATTTACTCCCATAATCGCTGACGTAAGATGCCTGAGTCAGTGGCGCTTTGTTTTAGTGCACTGAGAAGAATGTTGTGAATGTGCTTCATATAGTTTAAGAATTTCAGTATTCAGAATAATTTGGTTTTCTTACTTCTCATCCCCCTAACCATTTCAATACAACGACGCGTTTCTATATTTCTTCTGCTTACTATTTGATGATTTTGTACAGTTTCAGAAACTTGTGTGAGGGATTGAAATAGTGAAGACTGTAGCCATTAATCTTCTGACCTCCTTAGACGCTTACTAATATCAATAAAATGGTCTAATAGTACACAAATTTCAAGGTAAAAATGTGTTCCAATATTGAAGGGGTTAAAGCAAACTTGTATCACGTTGAAGATAAGTGAGACTGCAGTCATATATAATTGTGAAGGGAAAATTGGCTAAATTTATAAGAATTCTTTCTTTTAACGTGCGTCCAATATATCAAAGCAAACATAGAAAACTAAAACATATTATAATTACATGTGAATTTAACATTAAAGTGATATTTCGAAAGTCTAAATATTCATGCTTCTGACAACCTTACCATGCTTCTCTTAAGTAAAATATGGCACACAAGTACTATATAGATGATTACGAAACCACATGGTACAAACTGGCCCTCTCCGTTGTTAAATTTGCCGCCTAATCCAGAGTAAGAAAACTTCGATGATAAACACCAAGGCACAGTGACGGTTTGAAGAATGCATAGGTCAGACAGACTCCAATCACCTATCGTCTGCGATCACTTGCTGTTTCTCCTTAGCCAAGTGTAATGTTAAGTGTGTCACCTTCGCTTCCTGGTGACGACATCTTCGTAATGTTAGAGAGATGGACGTACGCCGCTTAATTTTTTCACTACCATGACAAGTTTTCATATTCATACTACTTACTTTTTTTGTTGATTTTATACAACTTCAGAAACTTATTTCGTTTTTAAAATAGTGAAGACTGTTGCCATTTATCTTCTGACCTCCATAGACCCTTCTTAATGTCAAAACAATCCAGTAATCATACCTAAAACTCATGGTAAAAACGCGTCCCAGTAGTGAAGGTGTTAAAGGTAGCGGAAGCAAACCGCTGAAATAATAAAGAATACGAAGCTAGATGTAGTGTTTCAAATTAATAATCTCATTGCAAAGTGGCTTTTTTTAATTCGCTGGTTGAATTTTCGATGAAGCTGAATAAGTGTGACACCTGCGGTACATTTTTTTCCCACTATAACCTGATGTGCGGCGCCCTTTCACGCTGTAACGCGCCGCCTGCTGAACACCTGCTTGTAGCCACACCACCATGGCAGATGTGGCACCAGAATTATTTTTTTTATTCCTCTCTTTTTTTCCATTACATGTAGGGGTTCCTGGGTGGCGAAGTGTGTGTGGGCGTGAAAGTATTGGCTGTGTGTCGTGGCAATAGGTGACCATGACTGAAAGTGTCTCTATGGGCCTTCATGTCGCCTGTGCTCATAGTCGAGGCTGTTGTTGTAATTAAACGATTCACAAATAAACCACACTTTTCTCTCTGTAACTCAATGACGCAAAGGAAAAAGATGGATTAGAGAGGTATATATATTGACGGCTCCGTAAATGAATGCCCTCATCTCACCCAGTCGCTGCGTAATATTATATACTATTTGTTTATAATGCTAATTAAATTGCAGAAGGAAAAATGCTATTGAAAAAA
>NC_059292.1:29939042-29961542 GCF_017591435.1 Portunus trituberculatus | reverse complement strand
TCTCTCTCTCTCTCTCTCTCTCGCTTCTGAATGCAGCTTACGTCTGTTTATGAAGTGGCTTGACTACACACGCTTCCTGTCTCTGTGTTCACTTGTTCTAGATACTTGTGTGTTGTGCTCAGTTCGACACCCATCCCCCACCTCCCCATCTTCCCTTCCCCCACCTCCCCACCTCCCCTCCTGACGCAGCCACACACACATAACACCCTTCAGTTGTTGTTTTTTTTTTTTGACGAGACTGAGAGGGGGCGTTAGCTTTGAGTGTGGCGTCTTGCTGTTATTGTTGTTGTTGTTGTTGTTAAGGTTTATATGTGTCTAAGTTTTTCGTTTTCTTTATATGGTGTGTGTTCGTTGGTTAGGTTAGGTTAAATTAGGTTAGGTTAGGTTAAATTAGGTTAGGTTACGTTAGGTTAGGTTAAATTAGGTTAGGTTAGGTTAGGTTAAATTAGGTTAGGTTAGGTTAAATTAGGTTAGGTTAGGTTAGGTTAGGTTAAATTAGGTTAGGTTAGGTTAGGTTAGGTTAGTTACTGTTTAGGTTGTATTTTTTTTGTAGAGTGTTTTTATTATCTTTTTGTGTATCGTGGTTAATTCTTTTCTTTTTTTCTGTGTGTGTAATTCACTGTTTGATCTGCTGCAGTCTCTGACGAGACAGCCAGACGTTACCCTACGGAGCGAGCTCAGAGCTCATTATTTCCGATCTTCGGATAGGCCTGAGACCAGACACACACCACACACCGGGACAACAAGGTCACAACTCCTCGATTTACATCCCGTACCTACTCACTGCTAGGTGAACAGGGGCTACACGTGAAAGGAGACACACCCAAATATCTCCACCCGGCCGGGGAATCGAACCCTGGTCATCTGGCTTGTGAAGCCAGCGTGTGTGTGTGTGTGTATGTGTGTGGGTGTGTGTTTGGAGAGGAATTCTTTTTCTGTGCTGTTTTTTTTTTTTTCGTATAGTTTATTGCTTCCTTTCCATGTTCAACCTTCTTCAGAAATATTCACAACAAAATCCTTGGCTGAAATTAAAAATGTTAAAAAAAAAGAACATACATATGACGGACTCTCACGTTATTTATCCGTAGTTATATATTTCTCTTTTTTTTTATTTCCTAGTTTATTCATGTTAGTCAGTGTGAGGCTGTGACACTCCCTGACGCGGCGCTTTTTATTATTTACCGAGATACTCCGAAATGCACTTTTTTTCAGGTAAACCTCAGAATTGTTATTATTATTATTATTATTATTACTATTGTTATTATCATCATTCTTGTATATGATCATTACTTATCTACCATACTTATTGTCATTGTTGTTACTACTTCTATTAATACTGCTTCTACTACTACTACTGCTACTACTACTACTACTACTATCACTACTACTACTACTACTACTACTACTACTACTACTACTACTACTACTACTACTACTACTACTACTACTACTATTATTGCTACTACTACTGTATACTTTTACTTCCGCGGCATCATTAACATCAGTAGCAACCATGGTAGTAACAGTAATAGTAACCGATGTAAAGGGAACAATACCAACTAAAGAGCCAACAGTAATAGCTAGCTAGTACTTGTAGTAATAGTAGTAATAGTAGTAGATGTAACAGAAACAACAACATTACTACGAACACACCATCATTACCACACTCATACGTACTGTGTAACAAAAAAAAAATCTGTCAGACTATCAATCAGGTGCCGTCCAGGAACTTACAGAGTCAAAGTCAGAGGAAGTGGAAGGGGAGGCGAAGGCGGCAAGAGAGGGGAGGGGGTGTTGAGAAGTGATGGAGGGGACGATGTTCTACTGAGATAAAACTCTTTTTATGTCAAACCTTCCTGAGTGGCTAGCTGCGTGAGTGGCTGGCTCCTCGTGCGCCTCGCCCAGTAGGTTGTCTGCTCACCTGATAAAGCTCCACCACCACCGCCAAGTCCTTTCCGTTATCGCCGCTATCTCTATTTCTATCTCTGTCTTCGTACCTTACATCATCTTCAAGTTCGCGGGCTTTTGTCTTTAACCTTCATGGTGATTGTAAGAACAGACGTGATATTGTTAATGGTTGTAATTGTGGTGGTATGGTAGTATATGTAATCGTGGTAGTAGTACTTGTCGTGTACTACTAGTAGTAGTAGTAGTAGTAGTAGTAGTAGTAGTAGTAGTAGTAATCGTTATAGTAGCAGTAGTAGTAGTAGTAGTAGTAATAGTAGTAAGTAGTAACAGGGCCTAGTCCAACACTTTGTTTGTGGCCAGTAAGTAGTTGTGGTGGTGTAGTTTATAAGCATTATCTTTCTCACCTCCACCTACACTACCGCCCACCACGTTACCGTCTTGCCTACATCCCCACTTCACCTCCCCCTCGCTCCCTCACTCTATAGTCGCATTATTTCAAATCAAATCCTCCTTATTTTACTGCTCAGTCCTCATCAATCTCATTTACATCTGAGATCACTTATATAACCTTAATGGATTTTTTGCCTTCTCATTTCAGGCGGGCAGAATAAGAAGGGGTGTAATGTAAGGTGGCGCTGAGTGGCCTGCCAGGTTCCCACCAGTCCCCTGAGGGTGAAAGAATATCTCCCATGGTCCTTTACGTGCCCCCCGCTGTCCCCTGAAGGTAAGCGATCACCGCCACCTACGAAGAAGACCCCAGGGTGGCCCTCTACGGTTCCCTGACACCCTTAGTTGCTTCAGCCCTTTTCTCCCACTCTGAGTTTGGCATAACTGTTCCCGGTGATTGAGTGACTGACAGTGTGTTGTGTATCGAGGGAGCGCCTCACTGCACTGACTCATACACAGCATCGTGAATTGATAATCCTCATACTCATGTGCATGTATAATGTAGAACTCATTACATCTGTGCCTCAATGACGACGATGTCAAACATTTCCATAAATCAAAACTCAAATAGCCTTTGCCTGTGTGTGTGTGTGTGTGTGTATGTGTGTGTGTGTGTCGTGGGCGGGGCCTCTTGGTGTCCCCCTAGTTGCCCCGCACATACACATATACATACACTCAGCACCATCACCACCACCACCACCGCCGCCGCCACCACCAGCTGCTGCCGCCCTGTTCAGATCAGCAGTAAATAATGACCTCTTACAAAGCCACACAGAGAAGCTCTGCCTCGACATTGTCCATCTCAGTCCTCAATGGTAACCGGAGTTCCCTGTGTACAAAGCCTTTGGCGAGGACGTTTACAGTCCCCCAGAGTGTGGTGATGAGGGTGGCCAACTGCCCTGTTGGAAATGGGGATCCCTTTGGGCGCAGGAAACCACTGGTGAGAGGTCGAGACCACCGTTTTCATGGAGCTGGTGGTGTCCAATACATCAAGTGGGGGGCCTGGCAGTCTTAATGGCTGTCGCTCGTTTGCTAAGCGTTGTGGGGTCATCACACTGGCCGCCAGAGCAATTCTCACTCGAGGTAAATGAATCCTGTCTGGTTGGGTTAGGCATTTAGGGCGATGATGGAAACGGTGTTGCCCTTTTTTGTCGACAGATGGAGATAGTTTCTTGCCTTTCGAGCGTCAGACGACCTGATAGGCCAGAGGCGACCAATCAGCGCGCGCCCTCTGTCGATCGATTCCGTCTCAGGCTCAATCAATTAGTGCACACGGCAGGCGTCAGGGAAGTGGACGTAGGTGTTATTTGTCGTAAACACCTCAAATTGTGACCTCAGCAGACACTCAAGGAAGACCTCGCTGTGCACCACAAAACGCTGGTCCCTACTTTCGAATATTAGGGATCTGAAGCAAGAAAACTTTAGTTTGTACCTGACGGCATTCGTCAATTCCAGTTCACCCTCCTCCCCTTGCGTCGACACTCCCTCGCCGCCGCGTCCCGGTTGGTGGAGACGCGCCTCGCCACGCCCAGAGTTGCTCAGACTCCTCCTATCCCTCCGCCTCCGAGGTGATGTAGCAGAAAAATGGTTGGACTACATAGTGTTCACTCGTGTTCCCGTTGTAGGACACGCACTTTTACAGCGTCAACTCTATGTAGCGGAGGTGATAGCAAGTCACCTACAACTCGTACCACAAGTTCAACTTGTTCATACATCTACAACTAAAGCGTTTACTCCCAAGGTAAAGATATTTCTCCAGCAGAAACTTACTGTAGTGAAACCCTCTTGTGCATTGGTGTTTATGATCACCGTCGAATTATAAGTGTTTTGGTGAACTGAGTGTCGGGAAGCGCCAGTTTTTCCCAGCAGTCAGCCTGAGTGGAGGGTCGGACGCAGCCTCTCTCCCGCCTCCTTGGGGCTTTTCGACCGTTTACTCGCGCCCTGAGAGCGAGACAGAGCAAGAAAACTTTACTTTTCCCTGTTGGCAGTGTTAGCCCGTGGTGCAGGAAGGAGGTGGCAGTGCGTGGTGATGCCCAGGGTCCAGGAGTGACAAGCTGAGCATGAAAAGTGGTGGAATTCGTCGAAATGTGTGAGTGTCGTGGAGGGAGAGAGGGAGGGATGTCTGCCTCCGTCATTAGTCCCCACACTCGGCCCAGGGCGCTGACGAAGGGGGACAGGAGGCACGGGCCGCGTTACAACCTCCACCGTGATGCTTGAGCCCTTAATTCATTGTGAACATCTACATTTCCATAAGTCTGTTTCCCGTCTTTAATCAGATGAATTTGGCGTTAAAACTACTTATTAAGACGTCTCCTTGATTCCCTGATATAAACAATCTGATCACGGTGAGGTTGTAGACGCAGTGATCCCTGTCCCCCCCACAAGTCACGTCATGACACCGGTGCTCATCCTGAAATGACAGTCCAAATCTTGACATAGCAGTGAGTTGCGTCCGTGTGTCCGTGTGCCTGCTTCGCCCCGCCCCGCTTAGTCCCGAAAGACGTGGCCGTAAATAACAGTTAAGAGTCTAGAGGATAGGTGTCAGGGAGCACATAGTCCAGGTGTGCCGGATTAAGGGGTGTGAGGGTGCGGCGTAACGTCTCAGCTGTGTGTGTGTGTGTGTGTGTGTGTGTGTGTGTGTATGAGCTATCCGTCACTAGTAAGAAATAATGTTTACTCTTGTACGCGTGAATAAAAATATTACCGTGTGAGCGATTATGGTGTGTGTGTGTGTGTGTGTCTTTGTATGTGATAACTCAATGGAAGAAACTGACTGCAAGTAACACGCGTAGGTACACTAATGTGGTTTAATGTATTTTGATGTGGCGTGTAATTGCTGCGGAGAGGGGCGTATAAGTCACCGCTAGAAAACACACACACACACACACACACACTCACACATCTCAATCACAAGCAGACATGACCGCGCCCTTCCTCCCCTTTCCCTCCAACCTTAGTGTCCGCAACCTAACACTCGGAATGTCGAAATTACTTTGTTAATGAGAGAGAGAGAGAGAGAGAGAGAGAGAGAGAGAGGAGTAAAAACATTTCCTCCTTCACAGTACACTCCTCTTTGAAGTGTCTAATCGCTCTGTGCTCACTCTCAAAGCAACACTCGCGTCATATCACTCAGCGCGGTGAGGGGAGAGGCTTCCGTGCTGTAAGAATTGAGGCAGTGCTAATCTGGGTACACCGTTCATAAAGCCAGGCTGAAAATACCACGTACGCCCTTCACCTAAAACACACGATTCTGTCCGTCATAATTGAATCTTTTTACAGGTAACGTGCACTCCCACAGCAGGTGACTCTGGACCAGTTAGGTGTACTTCCGGACGTGACGGTGCGTGTGCGTGTGTGTGTGTGTGTGTGGGTGGGTGGGTGAGTGTGAGGTGACTGAGCGAGGGTGAGGTAGGAAGGAAGGAAGGAAGACCGACATAGCGCCCTTCTCACCTCGCTGCTATTTAACTCCCGCCACGAATGAGCGGGAAGTGACTCACGTTATTGTAAGGATTTTGACTCCGATGTCGCTGTATTTTTTGGATCAAGAGGCTTCTTGATTTTAATTATTGGTTTGCACACCGCCCGACATTCTCGGTGTGTTGACATGTGTTTATTTCCGTGCTCTGGAGAGTCCCGGAGAGTGCTTGCCGCCGCCCGTGGGGAGAATGGCCGCGAACTCTACGGATTCCGCCAGTCATGATTCAGCCACAGCTGTCATTCAGGTGTGCTCGATCGCTGTGTATTTTAACAACACCTAATACTCTGTATAACACACCAAGACATGCTTCGCAGCTATTTTTCTTTGCCAACAGTATTCTTTGTTATATTTATTACTCGTATTTCTTGCGCCAGCGGTGAGTCAACTGTTAACACCTCAATAAATCAGCGGATACAATCACCTCAAGATTAAGTTACCACTCACTAGATAAACTAAGACCCGCGCAGCTTCTAAAGCCAATTAATTTAGGAAAGAAATTTACGCGTCATTGATCCTTCGTGACAAATCAGAGGCAACAGTCAACAGGTAACGAACCTTTGGCGCCGGGGAGACCCTGCGAGACTCTCACCCTTTGCTCCCTTCCTCCCTCCTTCCCTCCCTTCCCTTTTCTTTCCTCCGTTCCTTCGCCCTCCCGATGCACAGGAGTGTCGCATGCAGGCGGTACATGTAATAACGCAGAAACATTAATCACACGAGCGAGAGGGACTCATTTGGATGCAGGGCGGCGGGACACACACCGTCATTATGCAGTCCACGTCCCTCGGCCCCCGACAAAGAGCTGCTGCCACTCGCTAAATTTTCACTCCCCGGCCATGTCTTAAACGCCGGCGAATGTGTCTTATTGTCTCAGCAGCAGCAGCGCAGGAGCGAGTGAGAGAGAGAGAGAGAGAGAGAGAGAGAGAGAGAGAGAGAGAGAGAGAGAGAGAGAGAGAGAGAGAGAGAGAGAGAGAGAGAGAGAGAGAGAGAGAGAGAGAGAGAGAGAGAATCGTTGAACATTCACAGCTGACACCGTTCATCTCTTATTCCTGTTCACAAGTTGAGAGAGAGAGAGAGAGAGAGTATGTTTTTTTAGACCACTTCTACCACTGTTCTTTCTCCTCCTCCTCCTCCTCCTCCTCTTCTTTCAGCCTGGGTCGCATCTCAACACTGCTCTTCTATCTATACCTGAAAACGCGCCGATTACTTCTCTCTTTATTGTTTGCTTGTTTCTGCCTCACGGGAAGCAAATTGAAACACATCAGGTATCCCGGGCGCCGCTCACCAACTTTTTTTCCCTCTCCGCCAGGCATATTTAGTGTTTACTTTTAATTACAGTCTAATTAAGCATATCCGCTGTGATTCATGTTTTTTTAGCTATAACATTTCGCATTTGTTGCTCTTAATGATATGTGGACGCGGCGTGCAACATGCATATTTTACGCCGAGCTGACGCTGTTCCCTTGTGCGGCCTGATGAAGCTAACCCTGCCGCGTGAGGGTGGTCTTAATTGATAATGGTGATAGTTGTAGTTGTAGTAGTCGTTGTTGTTGTTATTTTAGTAGTAGTAGTTGTTGTTGTAGTAGTGGTAGTGATAATAGCAATAACAATAATGATGATAATTGTAATAATAATGATAATAGTAATATTGATAATGATAATAATAATAATGATAATAATTATAATAATAGTGATAATAGTAATGTAATAATAATAAGAAAAAGAATCTTTCCTAAATGTGACTGCAGTGTGTATCGATCCTGATTCATCTTATATTTTGCCATCCTTTCTTCCTCTTACCCTTCCTCTCCGTCTACCTCTTTCCGACGAAGGAGGCGAAAGGGAGTAGGGCGCCCCACACACGCCTCTGTGCCTGTGCCATGCCTGCCACCCAGCCTGCTCTCGCCCCTCACCGGCGGGCGTGAAGCCGCTGTCAGGCCTCCCGAGTTAATCTCCAATTTAGCGATCCCGGCGTGGCTCCCCTCCCGGGGCGGCACCACCACCGCCACCCCGCGCTGCTCGGGGCGCGAATGATTACGATGAAGAGTTGTTTATATGCAAATCAGAACGACACAGATTTAACTGCGTTGTTTGGTCATTACCGTCCGCCTGTTGGAGGGTAATTGTCCCGGTTTATGTTTCAGCGTTTGTGTGTGTGTTTTAGCTTTTCCTCCCTCTTTTTTTAATTGGTTGTTTTTGTAATTGGAGAATGAAATTAGATTCGATGCCTGGCCACCGGCGTGAGGCTGCTACTGTTGTTATTCGGTCCGGGAAGGGAAGTGAGGGGGTGGCACAGAGAGGCGCGTCGGAGCAGCAGCGATAGGACACGACTGGGATGCTCTCGTTCTCACTTTCATCCACTGCTTGGTCCTTCAGTTCATCAGCCTCCACCCATCGACCGGCGTGCTGGCGGGATGGATTTCGATCAGCTTGGCGGCCAGACGGTGGCGCCTCAGCCCTGGGAGCGGGAGTGACGCCAGGGCCTTAACTGACAGCACTAAACGCCGGGCGGGGAAATCGGCATAACAAAAAAAGTAATATTCAGATGATGTATCGATTATCGGCGGCTGCGGCACCGATACCCAAGCTCCGATTTTTCTTTGTTGGGCTTGCAGTCACGTCTCAAGTCTCGCAAACAAATGGAAACTGATTTTTATGTGCATGAATGTAAATATTTAATAACAGATACTGAAAGGCGATGTATTCATATGCTTGCGTGTGTGCGTGTGCGTGTGTACGTGTGTGTGTGCATTGGTGTGTTAGTGTTGATTTCTATACAAAAGCCGTGGTAATATATGAATGTAATAAGTAATACTAAGTGTAGTGATAATGTGCATGCATGTGTGTGTGTATGTGTGTGTGTCTGTGTGTGTGTGTATGAGTAAGTGGTAGCCGCTATCACCAATACCACCGCCACCGCCGCCGCCGCTATCCAATTGATGTCCTTAAATGTGCCGCAATTAAGTTATTACATGCATGTAAACATCACATCACGAGATAGTTTAATGCTCTACAGATTAGCGGAAATGACAACGGTCTTCCTCGCTCTTATCACCGTGTTAAGACTCATACGTGCCCAGCCGGCCTGTTTGGTGATCGCCGTGTGCTATTGCCTCGCTGTAATGGACTTCCTCCCACCCACTCCTCATCCTTTTCCTCTTCCTCTTCATCCTCGTCCTTCGCCTCTTCCTCCTCCCCAGTCGTTGCCACCACCAGCGTCGTCTCCTCTGCCGCCCTAACACACACACACACACACACACACACACACACACACACACACACACACACACACACACACACACACACACACACACACACACACACACACACACACACGTCCTGCTGTGCTTCCATTCTTCGCACTCTCACATCATTTTATACACTTGTCACAATGCTGTGTGTGTGTGTGTGTGTGTGTGTGTGTGTGTGTGTGTGTGTGTGTGTGTGTGTGTGTGTGTGTGTGTGTGTTTGTCTGTGTGTGTGGGTGGGTGGGTGGGTGTATGTGGCTTTTCACACTTAATATGTCACCTTTTTCTTACTATTAGCGCCATTGTAATTTCATTGACGCACACACACACACACACACA
This sequence comes from Portunus trituberculatus, assembly GCF_017591435.1. Classification (NCBI taxonomy): domain Eukaryota; kingdom Metazoa; phylum Arthropoda; class Malacostraca; order Decapoda; family Portunidae; genus Portunus; species Portunus trituberculatus. The sequence goes on along the minus strand of NC_059292.1, from coordinate 29,952,125 downwards.
CACACACACACACACACACACACACACACACACACACAACAATTTCTTGTCATTTATCTGTTGCATTTTATAGTAATGAATATTATCGCGATATTCAGTAAATCACTCAATAATTGGAGTTATGTTGTTCTAATAAGGATAATTTTATTATTATTATTGATATTATTATTATTATTATTATTATTATTATTATTATTATTATTATTATTAGAGTTGTTGATATTGCTGCTGTTGTTGTTGTAATTATTATCATTATTGTTGTTGTTATCATTATAATTATCGTCATTCCTACCACTATTGTTTCTACTGCTGCTACTACTATTATTGTTACTGCATCATTATTATCATTATTTTTTCTTCATTATTAACAATATCATTATTGTTATTATTGTTTTATTATTATTATTATTATTATTATTATTATCATCATCATTATCATCATTTTTATTTTTATTATCATCGTAATCATCATCATTATCACTAGTACCTATTATTACCGCTATTATAATGATTATTGTTTTTTTATACTAATACAGTTACTTCACCATAATTAGCACCATTAACCTCATTGTCACAATCATCGTCACTATCATCTACATCACAACCACCACTACCACCACCACCACCACCACCTGGCTCACAGCTTCACGATCACTGCCGTCATCAGCTTCCCAATCAGACTTTCCATCACCGTAGTAACTCTCCTGTCTGACCCTCGCCATAAACCGCTCCTCCTCCTCATCCTCCTCCTGCTGCTGTTCCTCTTCCTCCTCCTCCTCCTCCTCCTCCTCCTCCTCCTCCTCCTCGAGCAAACAGTAGCTCCGGAGGCTGCCCGGTAGACGTGCTAAATGGCTAATTATATGCTTCTGGGAGAGTGGAGGAGTCGGATCCCTTTGAGTGAAGCCAGACACAGTTGACCTGCCGACCTGTAGAGGAACTAAAATTTTATGGCCACAGCCGACTCCTCTCCAGATCGAGGCGGCGTTCTTGTTATTCATTTGTTTATAACCACGCCAACCTGTTATTACCCCGGCCCGTAATGAAGGGGAATTTGGGATCATAACTCCGGCCAACACGTCCGCGGTATCCGGGAGGCGAGGCGGGACGCGCGGTGAAATATCGTCATCGTTTGCCGTCCATTTTCGGATATAAAACAATTACGGTGCGGGTATTGGCAGGTAGGAGAGGGAGCGTGAGGCTGTTGCTGCTGCTGCTGCTGCTGCCGCCGCTATCCACACACCAGCAGCATCAGAGCAGGAATCCAACACACAACAGCTCTCTGATCTCGCGGGACAGCTCAAAACAAGCACAAAAAAGCGCCGAGGTTTTCCAGAGTTTATGGCTGTAGGTGCTAATGGAGGAGAGGCGGCCAGGGCGAAGGTGGGAGCGAAAGAAACTCGTCTCACCTGTCTCTTTGTTATCTTGGCCAACATCTAATTATCACTAGTAATCGAGAAAGCTTATCACGCTGATCGGTCCCCGAGGCTTCGCCGCGGCCCACCTCCCTCACTTCTGACGGGAAGCGTCCACGGCCTTACGAGGAACTTAACTTTCCACCACTCCCCATTATTTTCTCTATCATATATCTATCTTATTTATTATATTACATTATATATATATATATATATATATATATATATATATATATATATATATATATATATATATATATATATATATATATATATATATATATATATATATATATATATATATATATATATATATATATATATATATATATATATATATATATATATATATATATATATATATATATATATATATATATATATATATATATATATATATATATATATATATATATATATATATATATATATATATATATATATATATATATATATATATATATATATATATATATATATATATATATATATATATATATATATATATATATATATATATATATATATATATATATATATATATATATATATATATATATATATATATATATATATATATATATATATATATATATATATATATATATATATATATATATATATATATATATATATATATATATATATATATATATATATATATATATATATATATATATATATATATATATATATATATATAGCGGGTATATGTGTGTGTGTGTGTGTGCGCGTGTGTGTGTGTGTGTGTGTGTGTGTGTGTGTGTGTGTGTGTGTGTGTGTGGTATGTGTGTGTATCTAAGTACCACTGATATATTTTCTTGTAATCACCCAGGCAATGCAAATGCCACGAGACCTACGTATGTTTTACCTTGGCCTGGTGATTGTGATAGTGGTGGTGGTGATGGTGGTACCACGGTCGTGGTGGTGGTGGTGATGGCGGTGACGCTGGTCGTGCAAGTAGTGGTGGCCATGGTGGTGAAACCAAATACTCCTCACGAAGACTCGTGACTCGATCCTTTGGTAGCCTGTTAGAAAAAAAAAAAAAGCGAATACCTGCCTGGCACAACCTTTCATAATTACTACTTTTCTGCCGCCATTGTGTTCCTTGCAAGTTTTTTTTTTTATCGTAATGTGAAGGAAACGCGTTATTGCTTACTTACTTGCGTTGTATTCTTTACAGTGTTCATGAAATTATCATTATTAGTAGATTATTGTTGTCAACATGCCTGGCAGTGTTGAAGACAGGAGGTGACAAAAACAATAGCCGCTAGGACACGCCAATGTCTCGCCATTTTCACGTGTGTGGCTCCGTGCTGGCCACTGATGTACACGGGACGCCTGTTGGCTGCTCTCATCAAGGTGGAAAAAGAAGTATAACCCTTTAAAGATTCAGTTATAAACATTTATTTTTTTGCGTTAGGACGGACTATGTCTTCAGCGTGTGTGTGTGTGTGTGTGTGTGTGTGTGTGTGTGTGTGTGTGTGTGTGTGTGTGTGTGTGTGCGCGCGCGCTCACTTGTAGGTAACAGAAAAAATAAGTAGATAAATAAGAAATGAGCCAGGAGAAAGCAACTCAAAAACAAGCCACTCCTTCAAGTATACATAACGCTGTGTGAGTGTTCGGTGACAGTGGCGGTCAGTGTGGTGGTGTTGGTGGCGGCTGTAATAAGGTGGAGATAGTGTGGTGGTGGTGGTGGTGGTGATGACGATGATAATAATGATGGTGTAAGTGGCACTGCTAGTATTATGCTAGTAGTTCAATCATATTTTATGCAGTGACTATTACTTACTATTACTTTTCATTATAGCATCATCCACACATTGCCGTGGCGGTGAGAAGTACTCCTGGTTTAGCCTCGCCGCGTCATTTGCAACATTCATTCGTGTTCGTTATCAAAACTAATTCAATAATCCAAAATCGATATATATATAGCAGTCTATATTCACACACACACACACACACACACACACACACACACAGTTACATTCCTCCAAGACGTACCACCACCACCACCAAGAAAGATAGTTTATGTACATCCACTCAGAGCAGGACAAAATTATTTCCATGCACGAGGCTTGGGTTGCAAGGGTTTTTACAGCGTCACGTGGCGTCCTGGTAGCTGTTTGTGGGACTCAATTCATGGCGGTGTGTCCTGGAATAAATATGAACCACTGCAACTCAATGTTATTTTTGCGGACAGTGTACAGTGTGACAATTAATGACGCTTGTGGTGATGGGTGGAGCGTCTTGCAGCTTGTGTGCGTGTGGGTGTGAGTGTGAGTGTGAGTGTGTGTATGTATGATTTCTATATAATATTTCTCTGAACTTAAGTACCTGAAAGTATTATACAAGTTCCTGTGATATATTGATAAACTTGAGGCAATATTCACCCAATGTTCATTTCTTATTTATATCATTGTTATCCGATTAGAGTGTGTCTGACGCGAGAGGTGAACTGGGGCGTTAAGTCTTCCATGCAACACATACGCGACGCACCACAAGCCAAACCTTATCATCAACACCAGGTTTTCATTCGTCAAACAAATATTCAATGTCGTTATTCCATCATCTTGTTTTCCAGCAATGTCAGGAGCAGTAGGTTATAACTCGCTTGCTGCTTTGTTTTGTAAATCAAGAGCGTGAATAATATGTGAGTCTCATTCTATCGAGGACTGAACGCACACAAGACATCACCACCATCAGTCCATACCAGAAAGTAACCTTCAGAATATGACTCCTCAACAGACCTCGCGCCATGCTCATGACTAAACACCACACCACCAAAAACACCATCTCTTGCAATTTTTTTTCTTCTTTTTCACAATCACAACACATCATAAAGCCCGTAAAGGTCACATCCCACGCATCTTCTTGCTAGTGACGGGGTGTGTTATGCTTCACCAACCTGAAATACAAACAAAGGTGAACATGAACGCCGTATGAGTAGTGAAGGAAAGCGTTGGTACACCTTTCTCACACACTACAATCTACACGTGTCACTCTTACCTGCCATTTCTTCTTGTTCCGGCATCTTGAGCTTAATTTCTTCAGTACCTTGCCGCGTTTTCATATTCAATCTGCTTACTATTTTGGCAATTCTATACAGCTTCAGAAACATATGTTGGGATTAGAATAGTAACGACTTCTGCCTGACCTCCACAGACTGTTCCTAATGCAAATAAAATCGTCTAATCATACCCAAAAATCAAGGTAAAAATGTGTCTCAGTATTGAAGGAGTTAATCAGTCATTTCCTTAGTAATACGCACGTTATCGAAGGCTGTTATGACAAGTAGACTCAAGTTCTGTTTAATCTATCCCCGCAAGCATAATTCAGTGGTGAGCTATCAACACACGGACAGCGACAGGCTTTCCAGTGCCCTCTCATCCCTTTAGACTTGTGTGCGCCTCTCCCTTGCCTTCCTTTACCACTAAGATATTCCTCCTACTCCTCTTCCTCTTCCTCTTTCTCCAGAAAACATTAGAGGGTTTCAAGAATCCCACGCCTTTGCGATTTATCTTGGTGCCTCCTGCACAACACACACACACACACACACACACACACACACACACACACACACACACACACACACACACACACACACACACACACACACACACACACACACACAGGACTGGTCTCCATGCACCATAAACATTTGATTAATCCCCCAAGAAAACTATAGCACCAAAGAAGGAGGAGGAGGAGGAGGCGGAGGCGCAGGAGGAGTAGGACGATTCAACTTCCTCCTCCATTCTTGTATCCTTCCTTTCCCTCCTCCTCCTCCTCCTTCTCGTGCTCTTCCTCCTCCGTGCTCCAGTTAGGCCGCGTCCTGGTGTAACTGGAGGGCCAACGGGGATTACATTAAGCTGCGATTACATTATCCAGGTCCTACTGTAGCTGGTTGGCTGTCAGATCCAACAAGGCGGAAGCAATTTATGGTTTTCAGAGGGTCCTTGGCTCGGCCCCCTTCGCTTACTGCCCCCTCCGACTCCCTCCCTTCAGATTTATTCGTGAAGTGGTAGGCGAGTTTCTTCCACAAGTGGTGAGGAGAGAGGAGGAGAGAGAGAGAGAGAGAGAGAGAGAGAGAGAGAGAGAGAGAGAGAGAGAGAGAGAGAGAGAGAGAGAGAAGCAGCAGTATGAGAAGGAATAGAAGGTGGTGGTGGTGGTGTCGGTGGTGGTGATGTGTAAGAGAGAGAGAGAGAGGGGGAGAAGAGAGGGAGCAGTCCTTGAAGTTAATTAATAATGCTGAATAAATCGATGAAGTTGCAGTAAAAGGTATATAAATGTAAATAAAAATAACAGGAAGCAGAGAGTGAGGAGGAAGAGGAGGAGGAGGAAGAGGAGGAGGAAGACATGTTTCTTTTGCTACCTGTGTTTCATAATCCTCTCTCTCTCTCTCTCTCTCTCTCTCTCTCTCTCTCTCTCTCTCTCTCTCTCTCTCTCTCTCTCTTACTTTTATCAGCGCCCTCCTTCTTATTATTCCTTTTCTTTTTCCTTCATTTCACTCTATGTACATTATTATTTTTGGTATTCCCGTCTTTTTTTTATCGATTTTATTTGTTTATTTATCTAGATTTTTTGTTAATGCAATTATTTATTCATTCATTTTGTTGTTATTTGTCTTAATGTTTTTCTTTTTTTGTTTGTCTTTTTGTCTTATTATCATCATTACCATTCTTATCATTATTGTTATTATTACCACTATTGCTACTATTACTATTATATCACTCCTACAACCACCACTACCACCACTACAACCACCACTACTGCTACTGCTTCGACCACCACCACCACCACAATCACCACCATCACTATGACTATTACTACTACTACTATTGCTTCTACAACCACCACCTCCACCACCATCAGTACTTCCACGTGTGATTAGAAGCATAACCCTCTTCATCTCTTCACCCTCAGATTGGATGACCCCCTTAGTGAGCGGCAGTCAGCTGAGCCCCTCGCCCACAGCGCCCACGGTCTCAGCCCCGACGCCAACCCTACCCCACGCCCCGCTAGCCGTCATGTACTCCCCGGCAGCCTACCCAGACCAGCCTGCTCCCTACTCCCTGCCTACGCTGGGAGGGGAGCAGTCCGCCTTCTACTCCCCAACGGTAAGGAGTGAGTGAAGAGTGGGAGTAATGGAGTGAAGTATAGAAGAAGTGTAGAGTGAGTGTAGAGTGAAGTGTAGAGTGAAGTGTAGAGTGAAGTGTAGAGTGAATTGTAGAGTGAGTTGTAGAGTGAAGTGTAGAGTGAGTTGTAGAGTGAGCGTAGTGGAGGGAAAGCTTGTTTGTTTGTTTTTTTATTTAGGTATTCATTTATTTTATTGTTATTCACCTTTATTTTTATGTTTTATTGTCTTTTCTCTGTGAGGATTGCATTAGGATATGTTCTCTCTCTCTCTCTCTCTCTCTCTCTCTCTCTCTCTCTCTCTCTCTCTCTCTCTCTCTCTCTCTCTCTCTCTCTCTCTCTCTCTCTCTCTCTCTCTCTCTCTCTCTCTCTCTCTCTCTCTCTCTCTCTCTCTCTCTCTCTCTCTCTCTGGTTCATATGTGTTAGAGATGACGTGCCGGTGTTGTGAACTCGGCATGTTGTTGTTGTGTTGTGTTGTGTTGTGTTGTGTTATCCAGTGTGTTGTCCTCTGGTCTCTTAGTGGCAGGTTACGGCTATGTTACTGAGGCTTAGTGCTTAGTTACGTGCTATTTTTTGTTAGGGACACAAGAGTAAGTAAAAGTTGTAGTGTTAGTAGTAGTAATAGTAGTAGTATAGAAGTAGTAGTAGTAGCGGTGTCATTGTTATTATTGATCTGTTTCATGCGAGTGACGTGCTCTTAAGCTGTTTCTGTGTGTGTGTGTGTGTGTGTGTGTGTGTGTGTGTGTGTGTGTGTGTGGGTGGGTGTGGGTGTGTGCTCCTGAGCGTGCATGTGCATCGTTAAGCGGCTGTTTCATAGAAGACACAACACCAAAGCAGCTAACAGCGAGACAGAAATCCCTGCTCACGGAAGCCGCCTTTGTTCGCATCTTACCACTTCTATACCGATTATTTCCAGACTTGAGAATTGGAGGCCTTAGGAATAATTGATATACTTCTGATATTTTCTTTGATTTACGTAGGTGTTATTCAAAGAACTTCCACGTAGACACTAGCTAGAGTAAAATTGTGAGCTCCGTGACCATTGATTTAGTTTCGCGCTTGGAGACATTTTTAATACAGACATTATTTATTGTTAGAAATGTCGTTTGTATATCAGCGGCATTAGTAAGCGACTAGAACGTCAGTCTCACCACAGTATTCACGCTCTGCCTTTCTCCCTCCTCCAGGCGGCAGGGCTGGAGCTGAAGGACTCCCTGGCAGCCTCACCGATGGCACCCACCTGGCCCTATCCGTCCGTGTACTACCCCTACGACACCGCCCTCGCCTCCTACCCCTTCGCCGGGTGAGTGTTTGCCTTCACCTCTCCTCGGCGACGTGCATACAGACGCGGACAATAATTTGCATAATTCATCTGATCAATAGTTTTCATTAATCTTATTTCTTGGTTATGAGGACAGTTTTTCATTCTGTCACCTCGTCAATTGTACTGAAGTGGATTTTTCTAAGGTTAATTTGGTGTGCAGCGAGGTAAGTTATTGTCGCTACCCCGTGTTTAGCGCGCACGTTCGGTCTGTAATATTTTTCTTTCTTCCTCGTTTGCGTAGGTACGGGGTGGGTCTTGACGCCGCCCGGAGGAAGAACGCCACCAGGGAGGCGACAGCAACCCTGAAGGCGTGGCTGAACGAGCACAAGAAGAACCCGTACCCGACCAAGGGCGAGAAGATCATGCTGGCCATCATTACCAAGATGACACTCACGCAGGTGGGTTGTAACAGGTGTTGTTGTGGTGCAGGCGTGGCGAGAAGGATGGAGAATTGAAACGGTGATGCGTAACCCCTCAAGTACTGGGACACGGTTCCATATTCATTCTGGTTACTATTTGGTGACTTTATACAGCTTCAGAAACTCATGTAGTGATTAATAGGAATAGTGACTACCATGTGTCTGTGTGTCTCTTTAGGATGATTACTGTAATTACTAAGGGCATTCTACAACACACAAGTGACCTTATTGTGTACGAGAATATCGAGTAGAGGTGGAGCAGAGAGGCAGGGAGGGGAGCAGCGGCAGGAAGGTGGTGGCTGGCGGGGTAGAGGGAATGCGGAGACACGGCGCTTGTAGGGTTTCTGATCCACCACGCCCCTCTTGTTCCTCTCTGCTTCATCCTGGCTTATCCGCCTCGCCCGTTTCCTTCTCCTCCTCCATCTCCTCCTCCTCCTCCTCTTCATCGTCATCCTCCTCTCTGTTATTGCCGTTGTCGTCATCCTTGTCCCCTCGTCTTTCTTCCTCTCCCCTTCCTCCTCTCATCCGTCCTCGCCTCTCCCGCCCTCCTCCTCCGCCGCCTCTGTCGCTTTCTGCTGGCACTAAATGATACCCAGTCATCATTCATTCCCTTCACTCATCTACTCTCTCCTCCTTTTCCTCGCAGGTGTCCACGTGGTTCGCAAACGCCCGCCGACGTCTGAAAAAGGAGAACAAGATGACGTGGGAGCCGAGGAACAAGACAGACGACGACGACGATGATGACGACGACAAGGACGACGATAAGATTGACGACAAGGATGATAAAGATGACGACGATAAGAAGGACGATAAAGACAGTGAGTAGTTATTTACCTTTTATCTTTCTTTCTTTCTCTCTTTCTAGTCTGTGAGTGGGTTGCGTAAGTGTGAAAAGCCCCCGAAGAGTAACAACAGTAGTATACATAGTGGTAAGCAGGAAGCCCGCAGTGTGTTGGTAGTAGTAGTAGTGACAACCCGTGGATGTGACGATAAGCAAGTAACGTGCCGCCCCCACTACAGAAGCCCTGGAAGTGGGGGATCAAGCTGTGGGAATACCCTCTGTGGTGCTGTCGCTGGCAGCTTTCTCACACCCCCGGTGATAATGCTGGTCGGCAAGGGATTTTGTTCTGTTTCCAAAGTAGTAGTCGCGCTACTTTTACCAATTAGTTTGTTTTGTTGTTTTGTAACAGCGCAGGTGGTGGTGGTGGTGGCGGTAGTGGTGGCGGAGGCCATGGTGATGGTATGTAAGAGTGGTACTTTATTGTTATTATTCAAAGTGTGGGTGTGTGGGTGTGTGTGTGTGTGTGTAAACAGGAGGCGCATGTAACTAAGCTGGTTTATCTTAAGATAACCTTTTTACATCGGTATCATAAGCCGGTAGTTTTGTTTCCCTACTAATCTCTTCCTCCGCTGTGCTTGCCGCAGTTCTGTTCAGCGATGGAGAAAAGGACAAGAAGGATATTGAGAGCGGCCGGTCCAGCGCGGGGGCGGGAGGCACTGGCGCTGGCTCCCCTGGGGTGCCGCCCACTGATGTCGCCCACCCAAAGCCACGCATTTGGTCGCTCGCGGACATGGCCACGTCGGGTGCCGTTGGCAGCGGAAGTGCCGGCGGTCTCGGGGGTCTGAGTGCTGGGGCGGGCAAGATCATGGGCGGCGGGATGGCGCGAGGCCTACACCTGGAAGGGTCCCCCTACTCCCGCCCTCTCTTCCCCCACGCCTCCTACCCCTACATTCCACCCAGCGTCAGCGAGTCTCTCCTCTCCTACTCCTACAGCAAGTCCCTGGCGGCTGGCTTCCCTCCCGTCAGCCTGACTGACGTGACCACCGCCAGCCTGCTCGCCCCAAGTCCCCTCGTCCACGACCTCTCCCGACATGACCTCACGCGACCAGAGATTTCACGCCCCGAGGCCATCCGGCCCGAGCCATCCCGTGACCTGCCTCGTGACCTGCTCAGACACGAACTTGCTCGACCGGAGCCGCACCGACCAGAGCCACGCACCCCGATGGACAAGGACGTGTGATGTTCCCGCGCCACCCACACCCATTCCCATGTGTGTTGAAAGTGTCAGGACTATGTTAAGTCTGTTCGTCGCAGCCCGCCGCCCACCGTGGCTCGCGTGGCGAAGGCTGTCTCGTCAGAACTGAACCAAATAAGGACCAAAGTGGCCCAGCCTCCCGTCAGAAGTCTCCGTGACGGGGGGAGGGTGCCGCGCCCAGCTTGCCGGGGACAAGGTGCCACCAGAGAGGCCGCGAGAGGAGTGTTGGGGCCAGTGTGGGAGGGCAGCAGGGGTGGACCCGTGACTGACCGACCGGCGAGAGGAAGCCACAGTGCCGCTGACTGACTTGTCACAAAAATAGTTGCAATGGAGAACTTTTCTCTTTAGATGTAATTACGAAATCAGCTATCTATTATTTCCGACGGACAGCAACTGTATTACGGTAGACGCCAAAGATATTTAATTTAGTATGTTCCTGTACGCTACGTTTACGAATTCAATATTCTTTATATATCATAATTTCATTATTATTATCGGTATTTCATTATTGATACTATAATCATTATTATTATTATTATTATTATTATTATTATTATTATTATTATTATTATTATTATTATCATTATTATTTTTATTATTATTATCATTATTATTATTATTATTATTATTATTATTATTATTATCATTATTATTATTATTATTATTATAAGCATTATCATCATTGTTATAATCCGAGAGACTTGTGTACCTCAAGAGTGTTGGTGGTGGTGGTGGTGCAGCAACACAAACATATCAACTCCAGGCGAGCAGTGGCACCAAAGGGCGTGGCGTGGTGGGCGGAGGAGCAGGGCGGGCGGCGGGTGAGGTGGATGGGTCGACTGTGACACAGACAAATGGAACAAGAATTAAAACTTGAAAAATAGTTATCGCGGGAACACCTCGTGTGAACAGAACTGTGGAGATCTTTGGATTGCAAGTATATGAGGATGAATACAATGCTGAAGAGTCTCTCTCTCTCTCTCTCTCTCTCTCTCTCTCTCTCTCTCTCTCTCTCTCTCTCTCTCTCTCTCTCTCTCTCTCTCTCTCTCTCTCTCTCTCTCTCTCTCTCTCTCTCTCTCTCTCTCTCTCTCTCTCTCTCTCTCTCTCTCTCTCTCTCTCTCTCTCTCTCTCTCTCTGAAGTGGAGGTCAGACACAGCAGCTGTTAACGTCACGTCATCTCAGCACTCACTGAACTGATCTCGCCTCCAACACAGCATCACACGCGTCCCTTGCCAGGCCGTCCTTCTTAAGTGGTGTGACGCTTGGGAATGACCCTTGTGGACGGCTACATCGATCCCTAGCCACCGCTCAGACCACCACCACCACCACCACCGCTACCGCCGCCACCACCACTACCACCACCCTAACAAGTTACCTCACCACACCGCGGATCACGTGGAGGCTCGTCTCAGCCAAGTGCCATGGCGGCGTCCCTTCCCTCGTGCCAAATTCATTCACATAGCGTGTTATGCGCGTGCCAAATGTCCCGAAGAAACAAAAGTAAGCACAAGCTATTGACTGATGAGTGAGATGAGGTTTTAGCTTGCCAGGAAGAATATTGTACAACCTGCAAGTTATTTTCGGCTGAGTAAAGTGTGTCAATGTTACGTCACGGTGGTTCACGTGTTGCAGGGAATGTGTTAAGTTTTCTTCATGCGGATGTTGACGACTTTTTGTGTAGGAGGGCCACTGTCCTGCCGCTTTAGGTGGTCACGCTGGCGAGGACGTGCCAGTAAGGATGATGTGTCAGCGTAGTCAACTGTGCCTGGCTACACTTGTACTGTATGTAAAAAGATTAATCCTTGCACGACTTCAAGCACTAAGTGTACGGATCCCGACTCCCTCTCCCTCCCTCCCGTTCCTATGCCCCCCCCACCTTCCATCTTCACATCCACGCCCACGTCCACATCAACTCCACACCCCTTCCACCTCACCCACCCGCACCTTGCATACAGACTCGTCAAGCGTCACGCAGGCCCCTGAGGGTGAGGCACGAGGAGACGCATCCGCCGCCTCCCCATCACCCACCACCCACCAGAAAGTAACGCGTTGATGCAGCTCCTGCCTGAGGGAGAACCTGATAGTGTTGCTGCGGCAGAAGGGGTCAGGAGGACGGGGAGCTTGGTGGCTGGTGCTGCGAGATACACACACACACACACACACACACACACACACACACACACACACACACACACACACCCACCCTCACACACACGGAGAATCAGGGACAGCAGTAGACTTTTACCACCATCTTCCTTTTCACTCGTTCTCCCGGTCGTTCGTGGGGAGGCAGAGTGGTTCTCACTGTCCTCTCATCCCACTGGGCCTCTCCCCCACCACCACCACCACCACAACCCGTGCGTGGGCCGCCCTTTGCTGTCCGCCACCTTCGAGATGACGCCGTGTGTTACCTAACTTAAGAATTTCCTATAAAAGTGATTTTTTTGTACATATTGTATTATAAAGATGATATTTGAACAAATAAATGATTGTGATAATTACACTGAACCCTGGTGGACTCTGTTGCCTTGTCGTGGTAGTACGTACAATGCTTTAACCCCTTCAGTACCATGACGTGCTTCAATATTCTTCTTACTATTTGACGCTTTTATACAGCTCCAGGAATTTATGAAGGAATCAGAATAGTGAAGACTCTAGCCGTTAATCTTCTGACCTCCATAGACCCTTGCTACTGTCAATAAAATGATCTAATCGCACGCAAATCTCAAGGTAAAAATGTGTCCCAATACTGAAGG
>NC_059292.1:29931542-29936542 GCF_017591435.1 Portunus trituberculatus | reverse complement strand
GATGAGTAGAGTGGAAGTTAAACAAGCTGAACACGCCATTTCCAACAGCTATGTGTGTCTGGTCTCGGTATTCTCCTCACGAACCAAATTACACGAAAAGAAACTGAACACTGAGTAAAGAAAAAGGGACAAAAAAATCAACAATAAATAACTTTTTTATACATAAAGGTACGTACATTTATAATGCTCCCAAAATAGTTGTACAAGATTCATAACATTTTCACGGAGATTTAAAGAGACGGAGAAAAAATAGTATATAAAAAATTAACATTATAATCATTCTTGTTTTGTGTTTCTTTATATACTAAATAAGTTTTATAGATTCTAGAGTAAATGTACAGAAGAAATTTTGAAGGAAGAGGATGTAACAACAACAATTCCAGCACCAACAGCAGCAGCAGCAGAAGTAACACCACCAGTAGTAGTAGTCGTAGTAGTAGTAGTAGTAGTAGTAGTAGTAGTAGTAGTAGTACGTAGAAGTAGTAGTACAGTGGTAGTAGTAGAAGTGGAAGTAGTGGAAGTGGTAGTAGAAGAAATCGTAGTAGTAGTAACAGTAGTAGTAGTAGTAGTAGTAGTAGTAGTAGTAGTAGTAGTAGCAATAATTGTTGTTGTTGGTGTTGATGTTGTTGTTGTTGATATTGTTGTTGTTGTTGTTATGATTGTGATTATTGTTGTTGCTATTATTGTTGAAGCAGCAATAATATCACCACCACCACCACCACCACCACCACCACTACCATGACAACACCACCAGTACCACCAAAGGCAGAAGCTATAACACCACAAACACTAACACACACACACACACAAAAAAAAAAAAAAAAAGCACCTAACACTGGCAACAGACGACAATCTCAAGGCAGCTGCAGTCCCTTGTCTCAGAATCCACCTGGCTAATGATCTTGTACAATAGAGAAGGAGCCTCGCCTGCCTGTGTCCCTCGCTGTCCACTCCTGCCGCGGAGGTGTAAGTGTTAATTGAGGTGGGGTCACTTATTCGTATTATTCACCTGGGCTCATCATTTTCCACCTCTCTGGCAGACTCCCCAGCCTCGGCCACTGCGTGTTGTGCTGTGTTTCTGCTGCTCCCACTGGCCGACTCCTCAAGCCTTATTATCAGGGACACGTTCTTTGTTGGGTAATTTGGCTGGATTTGTTCTTGTTGCTGTTATTGGTGGTGGTGGTGGTGGTGGTGGAGGTGGTGGTGATAGTGGTTGTGGAGGTTGTGACAGTAGTAGTAGTAGTAGTAGTAGTAGTAGTAGTAGTAGTTGTTGTTGTAGTAGTAATGGTGGTGGTGGTAGCAGCAGCAGTAGTAGTAGTAGCAGCAGTAGTAGCAGTAGCAGCAGCAGTAGTTGTTGTTGTAGTAGTAGTAGTAGTAGTAGTTGTAGTAGTAGTTGTAGTACTAGTAGTAGTAGTAATAGTAGTATTGTGATAATGATAATAATAATGATAATAAATTATAATAATAATAATGATAATAGTAATAATAATGATGATAATAATAATAATAATAATAATATAAATAACAATGAATATAATGATAATAATAATAATAATAATAATAATAATAATAATAATAATAATATGATAATAATATTATTATTATTATTATTATTATTATTATTATCATTATTATTATTATTATTATTATTATTATTATTATTATTATCATAATAATAATAATAATAATAATAATAATAATAATAATAATAATAATAATAATAATAATAATAATAATAATAATAATAATAATAATAATAATATTATTATTATTATTATTATTATTATTATTATTATTATTATTATTATTATTATTATTATTATTATCATTCTTGTTATCATTATTGTTGTTATTATTACTATTATTATCATTATCATTATCATAATTATCATTATCAATATCGTTATTATTATCTTTATTGTTTCTGTTGTTATTATCATTATTGTTATTACTATGACAATAATCATTATCATCAATACTATTGCCACCGTGGCTGCTAAAGTGTACCACTTCAGCTTTCTAAGAGAAGCGGATGCAGGCGTATTGAAATAATATTACTATTGATGTCGTTGTCATTGTTGTCATTGTTAGTGTTAGTGGCGGTGGGGCCACAGTTATCCTATTTCTTTCTATTATTACGTATGATTATTGCGCATTACTTGCGGCCACAATGGGGAGTGTGTGGAGCTGATAAAGCAGCGGTGGCGAGTCAGACCGGAACCCGGCGAACGTGGGCCGCGCAGAACAAAACCCGAGGATAAAGAGCCATTAATCATCTCGGTGGGTCGCGGTATTAATGCAAATCTGCTTGTTTGACTTGCAAAAGTTGCAGAGGCATTAAAAGAGAAAATTGCAACGTGGCATTGTCCCTCCCCGCCAGGCTGAAGGGAGCTCGCCTCGCCACAATGGCCAAATGACTTATCCCAGGCGCCTTGCCCACTATATACTAGTCCTTGTCACGGCACGGAGGCGACATGTCATATTCATCCTGTCAACATCCATTCGTAACGCGACTTGGTGTAAAAATGGTGCCTGAGCGGGAATCGATGAATGCACGCGGTGATGTCCATTGTATCGCTGTGTGTGTGTGTGTGTGTGTGTGTGTGTGTGTGTCCCGGCCATGCAAGTCTTACCTCACTTCGCTCTCACCGTTTACGTCACTCCTCTCTCTCTCTCTCTCTCTCTCTCTCTCTCTCTCTCTCTCTCTCTCTCTCTCGCTCTCCCTTCCCTGGCCAGGCGACGGGTTACTCTATTGATATTTATTCATCTCTAAATGGAGCTCCCCCTAGTTTTGGTTTGTTTGTTCCCCTCGCATAATTTTGCCGGGAATGTGTTGGGGTTTTGACACCTTTCTTGACTCCGCCGGGCCTCTCCCAGCTGCTGGCCAGGTGCTTGGCTGCATAAAACATTCCTGGGCAAACACAGACCCAGCCACAGGTGTGAAATATATCGAGTGGCCAACCATTACTGGCCACCCAGACACGTTTGCCCTTAAAGCCGGTAATTAAGGGCCTTAATGTGTTCATTTATGTATCTACAACGCGAGAGGCAAGACGTAGTGGTGTATAATCTTGACGGCTCTTTTTTCTTCCTCTCTTCCACCAGACTTCAATTGTCGATCCTTCCGCTAACATAATGACGTTTTCCGAGTATAAAACATTGACTCTGCTGGTTTTGGTTGTGTGCATTGTTCTCATTACAGTTTTGTTATTACTGGTTCCATTATAATTTGTAGCCACGCTTTTCTTCTTACAGTCTAAGACGTCAGTGTTTTGCTGCAACATCAATAACCCAACGCGCACTCCGCCTCATACAACATTAACACATCAGCTTCGACTCACCAATGAAACCTCGAATCCCTGTTTAATCTAAATTTGTCTCCAAACCTGAAAACAATCGAGGGAGGCATGCAGCATTTGTGACAGAGCAGGGAAACAAGCGTCGCGTTGCATTATTACCCAGATATTGTATGCATGCTGTAGGGAGCCACAGCAGAGAAGGGAAAACCATAGATCTTCTTGAACATTCTTTACAAAAGGTAGGCAATGAACAGGAGTAGGAAGTAAAGAGATGTGAGTGTCCTTCAGTACTGGGACACATTTTTACCTTGAGATTTGTGTACGATTAGACCATTTTATTAAGATTAGGAAGGATCTATGGAGGTGAGAAGATTAATGTTCCACAGCCTTCTCTATTTTAATCTCCACATAAACTTCCGAAGCTAAATAAACTCACCAGACAGTATGCAGAATGAATAGCTTAATGCGTCATGGTATTCAAAGGCTTAAGTTTTAGCGGAAAAACTCCTAAAAGACATTGAAAAGATCCAACATCGCCATCTTAAAGTTTCAATATCTTCTTAGAATTAAGATGGTGCAGTTGTTCAAATTCATGTTTAACGAATTATTCAGTTACGTTAACCTTTTTGTCTTCCACTAACAAATAACAGAGTTTATCATTTTCCATGTGTAACCCAAGCAATCTTCGTAGCCAGAAAATTAACTCCTTCAGTACCATGACGCATTTCCATATTCATTCTGGTTGCTATTTGGTGATTTTTATACTGCTTCAGAAACTCATATGGGGTTTAGAATCTTCTGACCTCCAAAAAACCATACTAATGTCAATAAAATGGTCTAATTGTGCACAAATCTCAAGGTAAAAATGTGTCCCAGTACTGAAGAAGTTAGACTATACGTGGAATAAAAAAAGCTTCAATAAATTCGTTCATCGCCGTCGCTGTGAGTGTTATCGTTCAGAATAATAAGCTAAGTTTACGCAAGGCAATTTCATCAAACTGAGGAGAAGGCAGTGCAGGCTTTAGGATTTCACTATAGCTATGATAAAGACTTTCTATGACACACTCTGCTCATCTCTATTGGCTTCCCGTCTATTCCAGGCCATCCCAAGAACACCCTCCATCTTATCTCTCCATTTATCTATTTATTTGTTTTATCCATCTATGTATTTGTTTATTTATTCATTTGTTTTCCATTAGTGTGACGTTTTGTTCCTGCGTGTGTTCCATAGTTCACTGTCTCTGTGGCTTCGAGAGAGAGAGAGAGAGAGAGAGAGAGAGAGAGAGAGAGAGACGAAGCTCCTCATTCGATCATTTCCGAAGCTTCAATACCCGTCATTAATCTCTCTCTCTCTCTCTCTCTCTCTCTCTCCAGAATATCAAGTTAATTTTTTACTCTCTGTTCTTCTTATTGGTTTATCAGTTGTTTAATATCTCTGGTGAAATTTAGAGATAGAGGGGTATTGTAGAGAGAGAGAGAGAGAGAGAGAGAGAGAGAGAGAGAGAGAGAGAGAGCTACACATGTTCCCTTCCGTCAGAAAAGTCACCGTCGATGATAATGACTGAAACAAGTCAGTCACATTCACTCATTATGTCGCTTGATGGCGTAATGGATGGAGGGATGTGAGAGGGGGGGAGGGAGAAGGGAGAGATGCTCACTTCCCTCGCCCACTACCCTCTCCCTCCATCTCTCTCTTTTACG
>NC_059292.1:29906542-29924042 GCF_017591435.1 Portunus trituberculatus | reverse complement strand
GGATAGCAAAGGGAGGAAAAGGAGGAGCGGGAAGGAGAGAAAAGGTGTGTGTGTGTGTGTGTGTGTGTGTGTGTGTGTGTGTGTGTGTGTGTGTGTGTGTGTGTGTGTGGGTGGGGAGACTGAAGAAAGGAGGAAAGGAAAGGGTGGGAGGAAGAGGTAAAGGAGGAAGAATTACCAACGGGATTTGAGGCGAAGGCATGGGAAGAGAGGGCAAAGGGAGAGAGAAACGAAGGATGTGGTGAGCACTAAATTATTTTTTGTATTATGAATTCAGTCGTAGTGGTGGTAGTTGTAGAAATAGTAGTAGTAGTAGTAGTAATAGTAGTAGTAGTAGTAGTAGTAACATTAGAAGTAGAGGTAAAAGTAGAACTGGTATTAGTAGAGTATTATGTGAGCGATGAGTTAGAGAAGAACAGTTATCACGCAAACTGTAGATGGTGAAATGTCTCCCTGAATAACAGATTTACGATGGCCCCACCAGTGGCTTTACACGCCTCGTAATAGCAGCCTTGGACACCAGCAATGAACTCCTTCCATCTTATCACCAACCTGCACTTGTGGCATAAATGTATATATGTGCTGGGTTTTCCTATTCCGTCACCTGTATGTACCCTCCACGTCCTGCACCTTGATCCTGATTCACACTCTTACGTACCGTGTTGGGCTCATTTAATTATGGGTTGTATATTCATTGGATCGATATGCACGTGTCTTTTCAATTGCAGTAGATAGTTCTTTTTCTTCTTTTCTTCTTTTTCTAACTTTAACATTGGCACAAGTTTTCATGTTTCATTTCTTTCACTTCTCTCTCTCTCTCTCTCTCTCTCTCTCTCTCTCTCTCTCTCTCTCTCTCTCTCTCTCTCTCTCTCTCTCTCTCTCTCTCTCTCTCTCTCTCTCTCTCTCTCTCTCTCTCTCTCTCTCTCTCTCTCTCTCTCTAAGGGGGGAGAGGCGCCGGTTCTCATATTTATTCCTTCTCTATTTCCTTATCTTCTTACTCGCCCTATCTCTGTCATCTACTCAGTCATATTAATAACAAAAACAACACTAACAATACTACCACTGCCGCCACCATCGCCATAAGAACCACCACCTAGTGTCACCATTATCATTATTATCTATCAACAACTTAACTTATTTCCTCCTTAAACTCCGCCCAGTTAACCCGTGACCTCCTTACTCCCTCCTTCCCGTCTCCCCAGGTCTCCAGCAGCGCCGTCAGCACCACGGGACCGCGATGGTCTGCTGATAAGGCTGACGGGATACTTCTCCAGATAACGGCTCGAGGGATGAGTCAGGGAGCCCTTTTTGACAAGCACTTATCTGTTTCCTACTTCAGGTAAACAATGGCACCTGTTTCCATCCCTTCAGATAGATAAAGACACCTGTTTGTTGTCTTCGTCAGGTGGCTGTGGGTGTGTTTGTCATTTCTAAGCTTAATGAGAAAAAAATATATTGAGCCATACAGAAAAGGAGCATCAAGAAATATGTACAGTACATGGCCTGTGTCAACTGGACAGAGTAATGGAAGGAACACGACTGATAGGAAATCAGTCTCGTCATTACGTCATAAGATTATAAAACATCAGAAAATTAAAGAGGTTGTCACCCTTACACGTGACAATCTATCTTATGGAACGTATGTCCCGATTTCCACTTGTATGAGTGATTGTGAAAGAAAAGGAGCATAAGAACGAAAGAAAATTAAGTAAATGATATAACAAGACGAAGTATGCGTAATCAATGTACAAAAAAATGTCAAGAAGGGCACATTTACGACATAGACCAATTAGGTGGTGCTATAACAAAGAGAGTAACCTTTTGTAGCACCTGACCTTGCTGTTGATTTGTGTCAGGCAATGCAGGAAGGCATCACCTCTGGCCAGACAGCTAGAGTCTTGCCCCGCCACTCCCGGTGTGTTGCAGCTCGAATCTCACCAAATGTAAGGCCAATACTCTTTCCGTTGCTAAGCTCCTCCTTGCTGACTCTTGCCATGGTTTGGAGAGAAACGTATCAGGTGGATTTGCACATGTGTTCCCCTTCACAGATAGACAGACAGTTTATTGTGCACGAATTTAAACTAGCACAAATTTTATTATAAAAGCGTGTGTCTGCAATAAATTCGCTCAACATTAAGTACTATGAAAAAATCACACTACATAACGTTAAATTACACTACATAGTGCTCGATGCAAACGATTACTATACATATCGGCATTTCTCCCTTCCTTCCTTCCTTCTTTCCTTCTTTTCTTTCTTCTTTCTCTCATTCATCCACATACTTCCCTCAATCGCGAAACACAACAACACTTTCTTCGCCACCAAACAACACCACCACTGCCTTCCATCACTCCCCATCCGTGACACCTGCTTCCTCTTTAGCTCTGGTAATAACACCTGTTTTCCTGCTTCACGTAAACAGTAACACCTTATTTCGGTTTCACGAGGGCAGTGACACCTGTTTCCGGGATGAGTCAGGTAGATAATGACACCTGTTCCCTCTACACACGTCAGGAAAGCCGCGCACGAACATATTGAGGTTTGAATTATTAACCTCAGATTACGTGCGGAGTCAAAGAGCTTTTAAAAGAGAGGTAAGGTGAACGCTTCAATATAAAATCCTTTTCAAGTAAATTCAAGATACGAACATTCTTCCACAAAAGTACCATTCAATTAGTTTCTTTTCGTGAAATATTCCTGCTCATCTATAGGCTTCTGTGATTTTGATGTGGCCTATGCAACGTCTGATCTACAGTAAGCTGTTGTAATTTATCATGATTGTTTATATGTGTGTGTGTGTGTGTGTGTGTGTGTGTGTGTGTGTGTGTGTGTGTGTGTGTGTGTGTGTGTGTGTGTGTGTGTGTGTGTGTGTGTGTGTGTGTGTGTGTGTGTGTGTGTGTGTGTGCGTCTGTGTGTGTGAGAGGAAATAAACCGAATTGCTGGAACGTTTGTAAGGGAGGAAAGTTTACCTGGTTTGATATCCGAGCATATGAACGTGCAGTGAATGTGTTTCTTACGTTGATTTCCAAGTAACACGTAGAGAATTTAGCAACAAAGCGTCTCATGTTTAATTCTGGCGTGCTACGTCCTCTCCGTGTCTCTTTCCGGTACGATAACATCAGCGTTGGTAACATTTGCACCAATTAAGGATTTCTTCACTCCTGAAACACGCCTCTCGTAGTGTCCTGGCTTTCCCACCATTATCTCACCGTGGCCTTGACTCGCGACAGTTTGCAGAACGTCACCTATGGGAAGAGAGATTAGATTACAGAGCGATATAATACGTTAATCTCTTCAGTACCAGGACGCGTTTCCATATTCATTCTGGTTACTATTTGGCGATGTTATACTGCTTCAGAAACATAAGTTGAGAGTAGATTATTAAAGACTCTGGCTATTAATCTTTTGACATCCTTAGACCCTTTCTAATGCAAATAAAATCGTCTAATCGTACCCAAAAAATCAAGTTAAAAAATGCGTCTCAGCATTGAATGGGTTATGATACGAGTATACTTAAAGATCATTTATTACTTTAACATTTGATTTCTCCATTTTTTGTTATATTGTCAACTTATACACTAGCACGTACTGTCACGATTTCTTCTCAGTCGTATGCATTATATAGAAAATAGGTTTATTCTTCAAGATTTCGTTACTGTGCGTCAAGAATAAAGCACGAACACAATCCTTCACTATCTTACCATGAGGCAGTATTCAACGCTCCGTACTGATTCAACTGAAGAGGCAGAAAAATACAACAACAGCACTCATAATAAATACAGACGCACTCGAGTATTTGTGAGTGATTTGTAGACATCTATCACAGAAGTCGAAGAAGAAGGAGGAAAAGGAGGAGGAGGAGGAGGAGGAGGAAAAGCACCAACTCTCACCTCAGGGAACATCATAGAAGGTCAGGTGGTGGTGGCGTCATCAAGATCCTTCTCCTCGATACACGGAACTCAGTAGCGTCCAAAACAAGTCCCCTACATCAGATCATTCGCCAGACACAGGTACAGGATCTGGACCGCAGGTAGAATAACAAACACGACATACGCTCTACGCTCCCACTCACTCCTCATCTCGTCCCGTGATCTGCTGGCTGGTGTTTAGTCAAATAGGGTTAGGTTAGCTGAGAGAACGAGGGAGAGAGAAAGAGCGATAGGTGGGGCGGTGGAGTGGAATGGATAAGAAGAAGAAGGAGTACGGGTAGAAGGAGAAGGCGGAGGAGGAGAAGAAAGGGGGAGGGAGGGAAGATCGAAAGAGGAGAAACAGGTGAACAAACACAGCCATCCATTATAGAGCTGTGATCAAGATAAAAACAAACGGAGCCTGAATATTCCAGAAACCTCCCTATGGAACTTCAAGAGAGAGAGAGAGAGAGAGAGAGAGAGAGAGAGAGAGAGAGAGAGAGAGAGAGAGAGAGAGAGAGAGAGAGAGAGAGAGAGAGAGAGAGAGAGAGAGAGAGAGAGAGAGAGAGAGAGAGAGAGAGAGAGAGAGAGAGAGAGAGAGAGAGAGAGAGAGAGAGAGAGAGAGAGAGAGAGAGAGAGAGAGAGAGAGAGAGAGAGAGAGAGAGAGAGAGAGAGAGAGAGAGAGAGAGAGAGAGAGAGAGAGAGAGAGAGAGAGAGAGAGAGAGAGAGAGAGAGACAGACAGACAGACAGACAGACAGACAGACAGACAGACAGACAGACAGACAAGAAGACAGACTGACACAGACACAGAGATAGAGACAGAGACAGAGACAGGGAGAAAAAAAATAGTGGTAACCTGGCTTAAATAAACACACCAAGGCCACCAGCGAGAATCTTAGGTGTAGTGCGTGGTTCATAAAAATCTTGGGACTTCACGCGCCACGTTTCACTACCACCCGCAGACTTTTACTCTGTCCAACCGCTCACATACCCTAGTCACCCCATAAGATAAGAAGACGAGGAGGAGGAGGAGGAGGAGGAGGAGGAGGAAGAGGAGGAGGAGGAGGAGGAGGAGGAGGAGGAGGAGGAGGAGGAGGAGGAGGAGGAGGAGGAGGAGGAGGAGGAGGTAGAGAAGGAAGAAGAAGAAGAAGAAGAAGAAGAAGAAGTAAAAGTAGAAGAAGAAGAAGAAGAAGAAGAAGAAGAAAAGAAAACAAAAAGAAAACAAAACAAAACAAAACAAAACAAAAAGAAAAAGAAGGAGAAAAAGAACAACAACAAAAGAAATAAGAAAAACAACAACGACGACGCGAACAAGGAAAAGAAGATAAGAGAAGAAGAAGAAGAAGAAGAAGAAGAAGAAAAAGAAGAAGTGAAGCAGAGAAGAAGAACAGAAAGAGTAAGAGAAACAGAAGGATAGGGATAACGGGGGTGAGAATCGTGTTGGTGGTGGCAGTGGTGGTGGTGGTGGTGGTGGCGGTGGTGGGGATGATCAGCATGGCAGGATGATGAGGGTGGCTGCCGCGATAGTAATGATGATGATGGTGTTGGGGAAAGGAAATGGCATCGATGGCGACATGTCCGTGCGGTCAGACGAAGGCGGGGCTGATGGTGGTGAATCCAAGAAGCAGCTCTAATAATGGTGATGGCGACACTGGTGATGGCGGTGTCGGTGGGCTCATGGCTGGCGCGCTGGTGGTCGAGAGAGAGAGAGAGAGACACACACACACACACACACACACACACACACACACACACACACACACACACACACACACACACACACACACACCGCGTAGTGTAGTGGTTAGCACGTTCGACTCACAATCGAGAGGCCCGGGTTCGAGTCCCGGTAAGCGGCGAGGCAAATGGGCAAGCCTCTTAATGTGTGGCCCCTGTTCACCTAGCAGTAAATAGGTACGGGATGTAACTCGAGGGGTTGTGGCCTCGCTTTCCCGGTGTGTGGAGTGTGTTGTGGTCTCACTCCTACCCGAAGATCGGTCTTTGAGCTCTGACCTCGCTCCGTAATGGGGAAGACTGGCTGGATGACCAGCAGACGACCGAGGTGAATTACACACACACACACACACACACACACACACACACACACACACACACACCAATAAGTCAGATAATTACAACAATCATAGGCACAAAATTACACACGCAGTTAAACAGCCACACACACACACACACACACACACACACACACACACACACACACACACACACACACACCAAAGAGCGCCCGCGGCCATCATGGGAATCAGTCACCCTCACACAAACACACAGGTATTTTCCCTCACACAGACACACCTTTAATTATGGCTGAGGTTTACACACCCACAACCATCACCACCACCACTACTCCTACATCCCCTGGCCTCTCCCTTCACCACTTCCTTCCCCCCTCCCCACCTGCCGGGCCGGAGCACCTGAGTGAAAGGCCGAGACTTCCGCAGGAGGCGATTAAGCGATCTGAAGTTGCCGATAATTGATCCTCGGTAGGGATAAGTGATGGCTTGATCCGATATGGGAGGTCGTGCCGGGTGGGAGTCGAAGCTGGGATGCCTTACCTATGGGTCCTGGCCGTGGCGGTAGTGGTGGTGGTGGTGGTGGTGGTGGTGGTTTGGACAAGCAAAGAGAATACTGAGATGATTATCACCTCTGGCTCTCTGTAGGGAAGAAGGAAGGCAGGAAAGGAGTGGTGTGGGGGGGAAGGCAGGGAAGGATGGAGGGATCTGTGTGGCCAGGCAGCCGATCAGTAGTCCATTAAGGCGCTTCGGTCACGGGTATTTTACTCCTTCAGTCACCTGCTGTCTCGCTGCCTTTATTTTACTGCCGCTAATAAAGTCATTGGTCATTAAAGTGGTCGAAAGTATCCCACCCAAAACAAACAACACTACAAGAAAGAAATACAGCATTGAAACCTATAATGAGTCTTCGCCACCACCTAAAGTACCAGTCTGCCTGTCAAATAATGAGTTGCCATTCACTTCTGAGATTTTTTTTTATTTGAGCTTTCAAAATTCTACTAAATGTGTCAAGTTCATATTTTTTTTCCTGGTAATTTTAATGATTTTCATTTCTCCCTAGCCAAAAATTTTAAGCAACCTCCGAAATGGTGTTTTGGCATTCTAATTTTTAAATACTTTACATTATTTACTTCAGTTTACATATTTTTCGTTTTTAATATTTTTTTAATACAGTACTGCCTTCAGTTAAAAGACCACAAGGAGTTCTGATGGGCGGTAGTGTATGTGTGCGTGTGTGCGCTTCTTAGAACAAAACATCTTCATCACAAATTTTATCACTTTTAGAATAAACTGATATCTTTCTCTCGTGTTTCCTGTGCTAGGTGGATGGAGGCTTCGTCATGCTGCTCTACCAGTGGAGCGATGTGAAGTAAAAATTCATTCCCTCCTCGCTACAAACATACAATCATTGTCACTAAAATATAACATGGTGATAAAGATTTAGTTCGCATTTTTCGGGGCGAACAATTAGATTGCGATCCCTCCACAGAACAGATAGGCAGAGAGAGAAGAGACAGACAGACAGACGCCCTGCCTGCCCTCTTCTCCTCCTCCTCCTCCTCCTCCTCCTTTTCCTACTCCCCGCCTGAAAACATTCCTAAGATGTCCTAGATAAGTGCCAAAAACAAACACGCGTGGGACTCCCCGGGGCGCATGCGCACTTATCGTCTTGAGGGATCAGTAGCCGCCTCGCTGCAGGACCCCGCCGGTAATACCTCGCCTGTCAGCAACACTCGCCTCCTACATTAACACGTTCACTGGGACGCACTCGCTCTTACCTTCCCTCGCCTTGCCTTCACTACACCACTACCAGGACCTGAGCTTCATTTTCAGCGCTTCAGGCGGCTTCACTCGAATATTTACAAAGGAAGACCACCATCAGGGAGTCTTCTATTGGGTCCCAAGGCGTCCTATGTAGAAATATTTAAGTCATCTTCAGTGTGGGTGAGGGAAACGAAGAGAAAATGGAAGCGTGTGATGGAAAGTGGGACGAGGCGTGGTGGTCAGCATGGGGTCATTTGTGCCCGGTAGGGGGTCAAGCCAGGTCACTTCTACCCCGGGGTCAGGCCTCAGACGGGCGCCCATCAACCGCAGCTTTTGTTCTTAGACTCTGAAAGGTTTATTATGTTCCCGAGACGCTGCTGCCCACCACCTCACAGACAGGCACTCAGACAGACAGACAGAGTGAAAGGCAGGCAGACAGACAGACAAGCAGACCAATACACAACGACGGACGATCTATACCTTGTCCTCTCTAAAGTCTAAAGGAAGAATGGAAAGAACAAAGAACGAAACATGAGAAATGAAAAGATAAGTGCAAGACTAAAATGATAAAAAAAACATAAAGGAAGAAATAGAAGAAGAAACTAGTATATTTATAAGCGAAAAAAAAAAGGGAAGATGAAAAGGAAATAGGAAATAAGACAAAAAAGAGTGAAGATAGACCAGCAGGAATATAAAGCAAGAGCAAGGGTGGAAAATAAGAGAAGGACAATTCAATATACGTAGGTTTGGAGTGGTGTTGTACAAAGTCAGGAAAGGTGTTGGAGTGTGGTAATGGCTGAGAGTGTTAACTGCAGTGTTGGTGGTGGTGATGGTGGTGGTGGTAGAGATG
Source organism: Portunus trituberculatus (assembly GCF_017591435.1). Classification (NCBI taxonomy): domain Eukaryota; kingdom Metazoa; phylum Arthropoda; class Malacostraca; order Decapoda; family Portunidae; genus Portunus; species Portunus trituberculatus. The sequence continues at coordinate 29,915,488 of NC_059292.1, read as the reverse complement.
GCAGTCATGATAGTTCAAAAAAGAAGCTTAACCCCTTTCAGTACTAAGACGCATTTTTACTTTGAGTTTTGGGTATGATTCGATGATTTTACTAACATAAAGAAGGGTCTATGGAGGTCGGAAGATTAATGTACAGTCTTCACTATTTCAATCCCTAGATAAACTTCTCAAACTGTATAAAATCACCATATAGTAACTAGAATAAATATGAAAATGTGTCATGGTACTGAAGAGGAAAAGAGAGAGAGTGTGTGACAGAAAGAAGTGTTAGTAGCTCTTAGTGAACACCGTGTGGAGTGACAAGAGGTGTGAAGCGGCGGAGTTGTTGCACGTGCACGGGGTAAGGTGTAGTGGTGGTGGCGGTGGTGGTTAGAGTGACAAGTGGTGGTGATGGTGGATTTGCGTGATGGTGGGGTTGGTGGTGGATGATGAACGGGTGATGAGAGGGTAACAATAAGTAGAGGTGGTGGTGGTGGTAGTGGTGGTGGTGGTGGTGGTGGAGGTGGAGGTGGTGGTAGTGGTAGTGGTGGTGGTAGTGGTGGTGGTGGTGGTAGTGGTGGTGGTGGTGGTGGTGGTGGTGGTGGTAAAGAGTAAATTTGCTTTCGATGATTTTTGGAAAAGGAATATTTTTTTTCCTTTTTTATTCTTTTTTTCTTTTTTTTCTTTTTCCTTTTTTCCCCTCGTGTGTCTGTCAGTGTGCTGGTGATGTGCGGTGATAGTGCTGGTGGGCAGTGGTGGTGGTGGTGGTGGCAGTGGTGGTGGTAGTGTGGGTAATTTAGTGCGTGCGTGTGATAATGCGAATTACTGTTTGTATTGATGCTTTTTAAATTAATGAGAAATCAACAAATGTAATTAGGATTTTTCAGAGAGAGAGAGAGAGAGAGAGAGAGAGAGAGAGAGAGAGAGAGAGAGAGAGAGAAATAATAAAGTAACAGTAGAAACTCAGAATCAAATGGACTGAATCGATTCCTTTCCTGAGCTAATTTTCCAGCATTACCATGACAACGGCAGCGGCTGGGAGAGGAGGAGAAGGAGAAAGAGGAGGAGGAGGAGGATAAGGGGAAAGAGGAGGAGGAGGAGGAGGAGGAGGAGGAGGAGGAGGAGGAGAGGGCCCCGTATGTAAATTTTCAGGGTCTCTCTTGAAAACTTGGGTGGTGAGGGTGGCGGAAAAGGGTCATTATGAAAATTATAACACGGACGAGAATTATATCAAGGAGTGGAGGGAGGGAGGGAAGGACTGGAGGGAAAAGGAGGGGAAGGAGGGGCTGGAGGGGAGGGAAGATGTGCAGGTATAGAGGTAAACACGAAGCGACTAATGACCTCAACCACTTCCTGTTGTGAGGATGACGCAGGCTCGTCCTCTTCTTGTTTCCCTCGTGAGCCCATAACGCTGTGTGTGTGTGTGTGTGTGTGTGTGTGTGTATCATAGGCTGTGGGGTTTCGGTAATTTCCCTTTACATGTCTGCTATTTTTCTTTCTTTCATGTTTTCACCTTTAATTAAGCAGTTGTTTCACCTTCCTTGGTGGCAACAGGAGATAGAATAAGAAAATTTGGCTTTCGTTGCCAACATGTATCGCAGAAAATCAGTTTCAGAGTTGTAAATTGTCTTGTGGTCACTTAAAATCTAACTGCAATGGCTTTCTGTAGATCACTTATCTATAGTGTGATATTTGATAATTATGACGAACTTTTTATTAATTCTTGACCTTGATAGTACACTCACATTAATCATTTATCTAGTCACATCATCACTATCATCATCTTTTCTTCTCATAACAATCCTGCAACTCTTCAATATTTTTTCATACTTCCTTCATCATTGTTATTTTTACTTGCTCTCTCATCGTCCAAGGCCTGACTTTATTTAACATAGTTACTCCTAACGTCCAATGTCACATTTTCTTCATTTCTGTATCATCTATTTTCTTTACACGGCATTGTTCTGTTCAGCCAAGTTTATCTCCCAGACGTTTACTTCTTAATTTGTCTATACTTGAGTACAATACTCAGCAGATACGCGCGGTATATCATACACAGCTCACCTTTGAGGCTACCATCCGCCTACAAGAATATTCATAAACAACAACAAAAATTGGAACTGCTCGTTTCGAAATATTTGAGGATCGAATCTTTAGATGAAAAGGTTTTGAAAAAAGATTCAGGATCACTTGTGAATCTAATTTCGAATCCAGTCATTTTGTGAGTGTTTCAAAGGATCTATGATTAATACTTTCCATTGTGTCTATACATTGTCACGTCAGAGTGGTGGAAAAGACGCCATTGGCTGGTGGAGGAGCTGGTGTGGAATGGACGCTCTGCCGCTGAATACGTCCATGGGAGGAAGGTTAGATTTATTGGGTTGGTTGTTATTAGTGATTACCATGGAGTACTCTGGGTGTGATGAGTGACACATGCTGGGCTGCTGAAGGGACATGGAGTGCTGTAATAGGAACCACGCAGCCTGGGAGATTAGTGAAGCAGTTGAAATCATTGGTGAAGTTGCTAGCCTCTTATCGACAACATGCAGTTTTGCTTTGGAAAATGATAAAACGTCCTAAGAACCTGAGAAGTACAGTAGTTTGTTGAGTAAAAGTCCCACAATTCAATATACATCGTTTAGATGTCTTGATTATCGTACATCAGGCATCTTGATTAATTAATGTTGGAACTTAGAATGAGGTGGCACCACTCAATCCGAATCTCACATCAGCACGCCTCGCATTATATTACACCACACACGTCATGGTTAGTATAGAAGGACAAACAGCGCTGTAGTGCCTCTCATTTATCGGCAAAACAAGTCTTATTTTCTCGAATGCCAGAGAGAGAGAGAGAGAGAGAGAGAGAAAGAGAAAGAGAGCGAGCGAGCGTAAACTAGAGGTCCTTGTTATCTCGGTTATCCTTATCTCACACAATTCGCGTGTTTCTAAAAGCTTGATATTATAACTTTTACTAATTTCTAAGCCTCTAATGGTGAATTGCAACAGTGCACGAGAAAATAAACAGGTGAATAGAGCGATGCGAATTCTTATGAGTGAACTGAGTAAAATAGACAGACAGTTGTAGAAGATGTAAAGATTGTTATTGTTCATTCGCTGAGGTTGCTTTGATTACTTGTTGCTTTGTAAGAGACTTGAATCACATTTTTTGCACATTTGCGTCATGATTCCTAATACAGTCGTCCTTCCATCCCGTCTATCAGTGAATCCTGCACGAGTACCAGCAACACACACACACACACACACACCCACACCCACCTAGCACTCACTGTGCCACTTCGGTCCCAGCCAAATTGCGCACCCTTCCCTCCCTTCCCTCCCTTCCCTGCCGCTCTTCCCTTCCCTCCCTTCATATCTGGACGACCCGCCCGTAAAATATACCAACATGTGAGGATATTAAGCAGAGAAAAATGATATATTTCCCGGGGTTAAATCCGGCCGTGGTGTTGTTATTATTCAATGGACGACAGGCGCGGAGATAGCGCACTGATATGCTACACGGCACAAACAAAGAGGGGAGCCTGGACCAATTTAGCGAGCCGGGGCCGCGAGTCTCCACTCTCCCGCGCACATTTCAATTTTCCATGCAGATATCGCATCGTAATGGCGTGCTTTATGCGAGGCGGGACGGGATCGCTGATATACCGTTTCGCGTGCTCGTCATGGCGGCCTCTGGCTATGGTTTTGTCCCTTTTTTTGCGTGTGTTTGTTTGTATCTGTGTGTGTGTGAGGGAGGGGGGGCCATTCGCGCGGGAGTGAAAACGGGTATACGTTCTTTTAACACTCATACATACGGGTTACTACTAAAAGTTTTGAGGTTGGAGAGAGAGAGAGAGAGAGAGAGAGAGAGAGAGAGAGAGAGAAAACTACAAAAGACCACAATGTAAAAATTCAATAAAAGAGAGAAGGAAAAGATGAAAAAAAAGAACAAAAAGATCCGGGGGAGGGAGGGAGGAAGGGAGGAGGACAGGGTGGGTGAGGGTTATAGAAATCCGGCACAGTCATCGGTGAAGTCGTCCAGTTTAGTAGGCATTGCAATCATGTTCGAAAATTTATATATCACGCGATGTTTGGTGTCCTTTTTTTTTCTTTTTGCTCTTCCTACACAATAGTTTCCAAAAAATAGCAAAAAAAAAAGACCCCCGAAAAAAGTTACATCCAAATATTAAAGCGCCACCCCTCCTCCCGCCCCTCCTGACGATCCTCACCCCCTCCCCCTTCCCTCCTGACGCGGCCCAGAGCCATACGTCATAGAACAAGGCGAATTATTCATTGCGACTCGTGTTTTTTGCTTTTGTCTTTTTTTTTGTGAGCTGCAGACTACATGCATTAATAGCAGAGCGGCGAGAGTAATGAGGAGGAGGAGGAGGAGGAGGAGGAGGAGGAGGAGGAAGGGAAGACGTGAGCTACAGTTTTCCCAGCTCCCCGTCCTCCAGTTTCTTGTTGCACGAATTGTCAAAGTTTTCTCACTCATTTCACTTTCATTTTCTGTCCACACAAGCAATCTCTCTCTCTCTCTCTCTCTCTCTCTCTCTCTCTCTCTCTCTCTCTCTCTCTCTCTCTCTCTGATGATGATTATGGGTTAGAGGGAGGGAGAAACAATTATAGGGACGTTTATTTGCCTTTGTGTAGTGCAAGCTAGTAAGAAAGTAACAATCGAAGCTCTTAAACACATCTTAAAATTATACCAATGTTGTGTTTTCGTTCTCATTTAGTTAGTCATTGTTTTCTTCCATTTTTTTTTCATTCATCTGACCTTTTTTTTATTATTTCATGCATGTATGTGTTTTCTTTGTTCTTTAAGTATTTCGCTAAACTAATCGGGATATCCCCCACGTTTTTCATTTATTCCTTCATTGGTGATTGATAGAGTGTAGGTACCATCCAGCACAGACCTCACCACCACTTGCTTCCACTATAACATGAGGGAAATAAATAGTGTTGCTGGGAATGTACTGTCTTCTAGCACCACACATCACCATATTGACAAGGGGAAGGGAGAATATTCAGAGAGAGTGAGATAGAGGGTAGGGGGGGGGGATATCCTAAATAATTTTCTATCGTAAGGTGGGTGGTTTGTCCTATATAGTTTTGTATCTAAAAAGCCTTACGAAAAAGAAATAGGCTCTACCTGCACACAACTCCATTTAAAACCCTCATTACACCAGCACCGCCTAATGGAAAACTTTGAATACATTACCTAACGATTGGCTACAGTTCTCATATTGGTCGGGCAGCACTAGAAAAAAAAGACACGAAAAGAAAAAAAAATGACGGGCAGCACTAAAAACGAAAAAAAAAATTATAAAAAAAAAATGACACCCTATAAAAATACGAAAAGGAACCTCACTTGGGCGGGCGGCAGCTGCACCAACCCAGTCGAGTCCTTGAATGAAGCGAAGCAAGGTTAACAAATCACTCCCCATGCATGATATTTTCTCGAACAAAAGCGTTTGCCGGATTTGATAAACTGTAACAACGCACTGGGAGAAAGTTGTCGTTGTTTTTCTTTTTTCCTCTTTTTGTTAGGATGTTACGCAGAAATAAGTGTGACAATTTTATTTCGTAGCTGTATTATTTGCATCCGCCATCTGGGCAGAGACAGACGCGCGGGCTGGCCATCGCATCAAGGGTGAGAGAGAGAGAGAGAGAGAGAGAGAGAGAGAGAGAGAGAGAGAGAGAGAGAGAGAGAGACGCGTTCATATCACATAATCATACTGACGAGGTGTGAAACGTTGCCGCCGCCACTAGTGTGTGTGTGTGTGTGTGTGTGTGTGTGTGTGTGTGTGTGTGTGTGTGTGTGTGTGGAGGGGGACAATAGACAATAAATTATAGGCAACACACGTGCTTCCAGTTATCGAAGTTTCCGCAGGGTTGTGGGAGGGGAGGGGAACTGGGAGGGCGGTAGAAGAGAGATGAGAAATGAAACGAAAAGGAGAGAAGAAAAAGAGAGAAGAGTAGGGAAGAGAAAGAGCTAGGAAAAGAAGAAGAGATACATGCACAAAACCTTTAGAACGACTCAATTAAAAAGAAAAATCATTCCTTCGTGTCGGTAACAATGTGAGGCGTCGTGATGCTTGTGTCTGCCTTGCCTTGGTTCACGAAGTAAGGAGACAGCGGAGGAGGAAGGAATAGCAAGTGACGTCTATTGCTGTGCGCGACTGAACCCCAACAACCACGACGACGAAGACGACTCCCTTCCCCTCCCTCCCTCCTTCCCTCTCTCCTAATTGCCAGTTGCCATCCCCAGTTCTTCCCCAGTTCCTTTACCCCATATGCTGTCGTTAGTTCCTCTTCAGTTTCCAGTTCTTCCCCAGTTCCAGTCCTTAGTTCCCTAATTCCAGTCCCCAGTTCCTCTCCCCAGTCCCCGTCCTCCGTTCCTCCCCTGCTGCCGTCATCTCCAGTTTTCGTCCACTCCAGTTCCCCTCCCCAGTTTTTCACCACCAGTTACGTCCCCAGTTCCCTTCCCCAGTTCCCTCCATCTCCCCAGCTTCCTCGTGAAAGCCGTGGCCGTCTCACCAAGACCATATTAAGGACACACATTACTCCCATTCTGCTCTGTATTCATGACCCACCGCCCGACCCCAAATTATTATAGAGTGCATATGAGGCGGGTCTTACAATATAGGCGACACGCTGGAGCTATTTAAGCGTGTCAACATGAATATTACAAATATGACTTGTGTCGCCGCTTATATGACCTTGCCAGGGGCACGCCAACCTCATTTAGGGCCCGCGTTATTGTGTCACATTATTTTGCTGCAGCCGCCGCCCAGATCACACTTCTCCATCCCTTCCTTCTCCTTCCCCCTTCCCTTCCTCCTCCTGCTTCCTTCCTACTTCTCTCCTCCCTCCTTCCCTCCTCCCTCCTTCCCTCTTCCTTCCTTCCTTTCTACTTTGTCCTTTTTCCGTCTTTCTCCTCATTTTTTCTTCCATTCTTCTTTGCTCTTTCTCTTATTCTTATTCCCCTACTTTTCGTTACGTTACCTCTTTACATCCTGCTTCCTTCTTAACATTTTAACGTTTATTCGTTTTCCCATCTTCATCTAAAACCTAGATTATACACTTTATCACCCTCCTCTTTCTCTTCCTCTTCCCCTTACGTCACCGCGGTAGGTATAGTATGGTATGCACTATATGCTTTTCATCTCCTCCTCCTCCTCCTCCTCCTCCTCCTCCTCCTCCTCCTCCTCCTCCTCCTCCTCCTGCTGCTGCTTATAGGCTCTTTCATGGATGCCGCTGAAGCCAGGTCGCTGCCCGTAACACATACAACACAGCTAGTACATTCCTAACACACTCACCGTCGCCGCCGCTTCTAAGCTGTCACATATTTGCCGCACCTCCATAGCATCCTTATACTCTCCCCGTATCCCTTTACCTCTCTTACACACTTCCGGCTACTTTAACAGCGTCATTCTAATACGCCGCCACTCCACCGCCGCTAAATTGAGCAAGATGGTTTTATTCATATCCAGTGTAGTGAAGTGAACTCCCCTGCCCTCTCTAACCATCCTATTCCCTCCCTTTTCCCTCCCTTTTCCTCCCTTCCTCCTCTCTCATTCCCTTCCCTCCCGCCCCTACCATCACCATCCTTCCTCCTCCTCCTCCTCTCCCTTCCTCGCCTCGGAGTGATTCGCTCTGCTCCTGCTAATGGCGGCGGTGATTTGTCAGGCACGCGCGTGTGTGTAGGGGAAGGGAAGGGTGGAGGGACAGTTGTGGGAGGCTGGCTGGCTGAGGAGGCATCAGGATGTGAAAGGCAATAATAAAAGGCAGGCAGTTACTGAGAGAGAGAGAGAGAGAGAGAGAGAGAGAGAGAGAGAGAGAGAGAGAGAGAGAGAGAAAGTGCTACTATGTAGAGGAAAACTATTACAAAAAAAAAGACACATTTAAAGGAAGGCTGTGTTGCAGTATAATAAAATAGAAGTTTACCAATGAAACATACAGTCTCACTCTTACTTCCGTGTGTGTGTGTGTGTGTGTGTGTGTGTGTGTGTGTGTGTGTGTGTGTGTGTGTGTGTGTGTGTGTGTGTGTGTGTGTGTGTGTGTGTGTGTGTGTGTGTGTGTGTGTGTGTGTGTGCAGGCCGCTGACACTTGCCGACATGACCCAACAATCCTGCCACGATCACAGTCATAACCTTTATTGTTCCAGCTGCTAAAAGCTTCCCGCTGAGCCACCACCACCACCACCATCACCATCACCATGAAGACACCCCTTCTCCTCCCGTTATTCGTTGTTTTTTCTCCTCCTCCTCCTCCTCCTCCTCCTCCTCCTTATTCTTCATCATCTTCTTCTTCTTCTTTTTCTTTTTCTTCTTCTTCTTCTTCTTCTTCTTCTTCTTCTTCTTCTTCTTCTTCTTCTTCTTCTTCTTCTTTCTTCTTCTCCGTTTGTGATTATTTGTTTGCTATGCTTTCCTCCTCCTCCTCCTCTTCCTTCCTTGTCTTCCTTCCTCATTTCCCTCCATCCTTTTCTCTATATCTCTCACCTTTTGCCTGCCTCTCGTATCCATCCACTGCCGTTATGATTGCTGTCTTCTCCCTTTCTCCTCTTCACTCTTCTTTCACATAAGACTCTCCTCCCTCCCTCCTTCCCACCCTCCGCCACGTCCACTCTCACACCTCCACCCACCACCATCTCTTCCTCTTAACCTTCCTTCTCCCTCTCCTCCTCCTCCTCCTCCTCCTCCTCCTCCTCATCATCATCATCATCATCATCATCATCATCATCATCATCGTCATTACTTCTCTATTCTGCAAATTTCATAAGCTGAGTGAAAATGTCCGAATCAGTTTTCCATTCAGTCACTGGTTTTATTCGCATTACCAGGAGCGAAAAACAGGACTACGTGACGGACGAGTCTTCCTGTCTTTGGTTTTTTTTAGACATCCTGGATTTTAGAACGGTTTCATCAAATAGACATTCAACAAGCAGTACTCTTCCCACCGCAG
>NC_059292.1:29886542-29901542 GCF_017591435.1 Portunus trituberculatus | reverse complement strand
CCTCCTCCCCCTCCTCTTCCTCTTCTCTCCTCCTCTATCCATTCCTCTATTCCTCCTCCTCTTCTTGTTTCCCTCTACTCTTCTCCTCCTTCTCCTCAATGTTCTCTTTCTCCATGTTATTGTCACTTATTTTTGTCCTTCTTTCTCTCTTACTCTTCTGTATTCCTCGTTTCTTTTCTTCCTTCTCTTCATTCTCTTCTTCATTGTTGTTGTTTTTTTCTCTGTTTCATCGTTGCTTCTCTTGTTCTTTTTTTTTCTATCAATTTGTTTTCCTCCTCCTCCTCCTCCTCCTCCTCCTCCTCCTCCTCCTCCTCCTCCTCCTCCTCCTCCTCCTCCTCCTCCTCCTCCTTCCTTCCTTCCTTCCTTCCTTCCTTCCTTCCTTCCTTCTTTCTTAATCCAATATTTCTTTCCTTCCTCGTCCTTATCCTCGTCCTTCAGCTTGCCCTCATCGTCGTCGTAGTCCTCCTCCTCCTCCTCCTCCTCCTCCTCCTCCTCCTCCTCCTCCTCCTCCTCCTCCTCCTCCTCCTCCTTCTCCTCTTCTTCCTGTCCCTCATATTCATATCGTAAAATAAGAACAATAAAACCGCTCCCGAGTCCCGTGTTGTTCATCCTAAAATGTGTGTGTTTTAATGAAGATTATTTTAAAAAATTTCAATTTTGGATTTCCTTTACTTTATTTAACGCATATATATATTTACCTTTTTTTTTTTTTTGGCCTCTTTCTTTAATTCTCTCTCGACTAAATGGAATACTCGTGCAAATTTGCTTATCTTATATTTTCCACTATACGCGTTGGGGAGCTGGAATGCAAATATAATCCCCACCACCACCACCACCACCACCACTACCTACCACCACCACCACTACCATGAGCAGCAGTGTAGAGGGGTGAGGGAGGAGAGAGGAAGAGATGTGTGTGTGTGTGTGTGTGTGTGTGTGTGTGTAGTCTGTCATCCCCATACTGTACACTCCAACCGTCCCCTCTCCCCCCTTCACCCTCTTCTTTCCCTCTCCCCCTACCTCTTTCCCCTTTCCCCTTTCTCCCGCTAGCGTGTATGTAAACAAACGGTGAGAGATCCAATTGACAGACATTAGTGCGACCGTCGATGCTGTGTTCATGGGGGAGAGAGAGAGAGAGAGAGAGAGAGAGAGAGAGAGAGAGAATGGGGGAAGGGGAGGGAAGAAATAAAGAGAAAGGAGAGATGAGGAAAAAGAAGTGATAGGAGAAAGAACGATGGTGAGAGATGAGTAACGAAAAGAAAAGATAAAAAGACAAATAAAGAAAAAAGAAAAAAAGCAAACAAGATATGTGAGATATGCATAAGAAAGAGAGAGAAAGGAGAGGTAAATTAGAAGAAAGCAAAAGAATGTGAGAATGTGAGAATATGTGTACTAGGAACACCCTTCCTCACTCCCCAAATTTCCTCTCGTTGCTGCTGCTGGTGTTCATTCCCCCCAGGAGTTTTGAAGGCTGTACGGACGAAGACAAAATATTAGGCACTGAAAGGCTTAACATTACGAGATACTAATGGAAAAAGAAAAAATATTACAGTTTCTATTTTCTTCCGGCCTTCAGCCCAGCGTTGTGTAGAGATGGGCCTGCCGAGCCATCCAGCCTTCATAATACCCGCGTCTCAAAACCGATCCGACCTGACTCACAGCGCCAGTAAGGGTGAAGCTACGGCCCACACCCCGCGGCTCCTGGCCCTTGGTGGTGGGGAGGCGCAGCACTGTCTCCCTCGGGTGGCGGCCATTAAAGTGCTAAAAACGTTGCCATGTGAGAGTAATTGTTGACTATTGATTCTGATTTGAACGTTTATTGTCGTAGCGAGAAGTTCTTTAATGTTCTGCCCGAGGCCATTGCGTGTGCCGCCATCAGTGAGCGGCGCGGCGCGAGGAGAGGCGCGGAGAGGCGGGAATTAGCAAAAGCTTGGGATCAGCAGCGGATTGTTGATGAAGGAAGTTGCAGCGGTTAGCGGTGGGCAGACAAAAGACACAGGCATGGGCGGGGAGGGTATTGGTATTAGAATGGAGAGGGATGCGTGTTGGGAGGGGAGCAGGAAGGGAAGGGAAGGGGGCTGACTGGCTGGCATGTGTTCAGGGCTGGAGGTGACAGCGGGAAGGAGGGGTACGGGTCGTTTGCAACATTAAGAGCTTGCAACACCCGGCATAAAAGCTGCGAGGCTGTGTGGTCGACGTGTTACAGGACGGAGGAAGGGATTTAGCTTCGGAAAAATGGTAACGGATGGTCGGCGTAATGTATACACGGGGAAGGGAGGGGAGGAGGGAAGGAAGGAGGTCCACTTTGGGGTTATCGATCACCTCGGGGAAGACTTGTCGTCCCCATGTGTCGTTGTCGTGTACGTGACGACCAGGAGGAAACTTTTGTCAATTGTCGTCGTCTTCAGCCAGCAACACATGACCCTAGTATTGTAGCGCCGTATAGCCACATTCATTATCTACTCACCACAAACCATCCATAAATATCGAGTCTACAAGACCTATTTTCCTCCAGTCATTTACTCAGTCAGTATACTAAGCAATCAAATAACTGTGTGCAACTCGCAGCATATTTAATTGAACCAACCATCCATGAACAGCAAATCCATGATAGGTAAATATACATTAATCTTTCACTCTTATTTCAATCAGGAGAACACACTGGAGGAGGAGGAGGAGAAGGAGGAAGAGGAGGAGAAGAAGAAGAAGAAGGAGGAGGAGGAGAAGGAGGAGGAGGAGGCACTGCTGGAAACTTTCGACTTTCATCTCCTCACTCTCTTTGCGGTTATGTGTGTGTAGCAGTGTGTGTAGTGAGCAGTGTAGCAGTGTGTAAAAGTGTAATAATGTTGGTGGCTTGCAAGGGACTTAGCTTGGTTGAGCCGAGACTGAGCCGAGGGAGAAGTTGTCGAAATCCCGCGTGAAGATCAGTTGAGTTCCTCCGCCAGTGTTTGTCTCATATTCAGCAACGCCTTCCCTTCTCACTACGACAGTTTTCCAAGGCCACAGAGACAACTAGCCCGGTTTTCAAGACAGTTTCCCCTTTTAATGAACTAGAAAACTTGCCAATCTATCACCAGAACCACAATAGCATTCTTAAAAATTCATTACTACCAAGACTGATATAACTTTTCATAAACGCTTTGCTCTCTCACTATACGATAATTTTTCCAAGGCCACAGAGGCAACTAGCCGAGTTTACAAGACAGTTTCTCCTTTTAATGTACTAGAAATCTTGCCAGTCTATCACCAGAACAATAAAAATAGTCTTTAACACACGAGTATCTTCAACTAAAGCCTTTAGAAACCAATGATGGTGAGAAAGCAAAGCATTTCAGAATTCAGTCCTTGTGTGTCTGGTTGGTGCTGCAATTGTTCTTCCCTCGCTCCACTTAACCTGTCTTCATCTTCACCTTTTTTTTCCTTGCTGCGTTTTCTCTTTTTCATTATCTTCGTCGTCGTTGTTTTTTTTTTTCTTTGTTATTTATCGTCCTCTCCTCTTTTTATTTTTTTCTCCAGTCTCCTTTTTTTTATTTCTTTACCATTTTATCTCTCCTTTTATTTATTTTTCGTATGTTCTCGCGTTTCTTTTTTTCTTACTTATCGTTGTCATTATCACCACCCTGTCTTTCATTGCTTTCTTCATTTTCTTTTTCTCCTTCCTCCTCTTCCCAATCAACTCAACAGCTTCTCCATACAAAATACAAAACATAACACACACACACACACACACACACACACACACACACACACACACACACACACACACACACACACACAGTACACAAAAATCACCTTATTTCACATTCACATAAATGCATTACTTTCCATTTACTCTCAAAAAGCTCTTATTTTCCTCTCACCTAATTCTCTCCCTCCCTTCATACCCCTTTCCTTTTCTCCCTCCAATCTGTGCTTTTCCATCCCTTTCTGTTCCCCATTCCCCCCCAAACACCTTTTCGTTTTCTCGCCTTCCTTTTGACTCACCCCCATCCTCCTTCTCTCCCTGTCTCTACTATACCCTCCCTCCTCTCTATACTCCTCCCTCCCTATACCTCCCAGCCAGCCAGCCCGCCATCCAGCCAGCCCCTCCGCACCCTTCCTTCGTGTCAACGTGAGGGACGGGTGTAGAATGGTCTCCTTTACATCTGGTATCCCATCTTTTAACTCGGTATACAAAATCCCTGACAAATACGATTACAGATTCTATTCACCTCTGGACCGGGTTGTTTAGGGGCCCCAGTGGTTCCCAGTAAGCGGATAGAGAGGCGATAGGACGGATTACTGAAGGATTATTTGGATTATCGGGACGCCACCTGGTTTAATGAGAATATAGAGGTTTATTTTAGGTGGCTGGGTAGGTGGGTGGTTCGTCTGTGCATAGTGTGTAGGTGTAGGTAAGGTTAGGTGGGGGTGGTAAGAGGAGGAGGAGCGGGTGGTCTTCTTCTTAGAGGGTTGAACGGGAAGATAAGGTGATGGAGGTGTGTTTGGTGGAGGGAATGGGGAGGAGAGTAGAGTGCGAGGCGATTGGTTGATTCAGGGGGAGGTGATTAGTTGTTGTTGTTGTTGTTGTTGTTTTTAGATTTTGTCTTTCTTTTCTTAGTGACCTGCTGCAATATATTTTGTTTTTTGTTTTTTTGTTTTCTTTCCTTTTTCTTCTTCCTCCTCCTCCTCCTCCTCCTCCGCCTCCTCCTTCTCATCATCATCATCATATATATCTAATTTTACTCAAGTATCCCTCAACACAAAAGCCGAACTGAATTTCCTAATGATAATGATGACGATGGTGACAACAACGAGGATGAAGAGAAAGAAGAAGAGGAGGACAGGGACGCAACACAACACCAGCAGAGCACCTCTTTAATAATGCACCCCGTTCTCTTTCCTCCCCTCATCCCTGGAGCATTAACCAGACACCTTCATCGCCCCTCACTCACTCACTCACAACCAGTGCATACCTCACCCTCGTTAACCTATAGACACCCAAAGTGGCCCCCTCCCCGTCCCTTCTTACTTACCCTAACAACCCAGTACACTCCCTCACTACCCCCGACTCCCTCTATGCATGCCTTACCCTCCTTGTCACCCCAATCATCCCTACCCAACATGTACCTCTCTCTCTCTTTCTCTCTCTCTCTCTCTCTCCACCTCTCTCTTCCCTAAGTCCTGTATCTTACTTAGCTGAGCCGCGGTGTTTACCAAGACGGGAACGGGAGCTGTGCAAAGGACCCGCCACGATAAATCTACAGCGAGGACTGGTATAGGCGGGCAGGACATGATATTCCCATCCAGAGGAGCAGCGAGAGGGTCGAGCAGAACGAGGTGCTTGTGTCGTGAGGGGAACATGAACGGGGGGAAAATATGGGAAGAAAATTAAGGTTGCTTCTGTTTAAAGGGAGGTGAAATGATGGGTTTTGGGAATGGTTGAGTAGAGGTTTGTGTGGTTGTACTAGATGAGCTTGTGTGTGTGTGTGTGTGTGTGTGTGTGTGTGTGTGTGTGTGTGTGTGTGTGTGTGTGTGTGTGTGTGTGTGTGTGTGTGTGTGTGGAGTGATGGGAAGGTTAAGACGTCGGTGAGGAGAGAAGGGACTCTGACAGTTATATAGAGCAATGAGAAATGGATGGAGAAGGGATGAAACAATAGATAGAGTGTACGTGTTAGAAAGGGATGAGTGGTAGGGAAAGAGATAAAACAATAGATAGAGTGTACGTGTTAGAAAATTTGAGATCAAGGGACAGAGTAAAGAAGGGATGAGAGAAACAGTGTCGAATAAGCCATGATTGTCATCAATAACCCACCAGGAACCTTTAATTCTATCACTAGTGCACTCAAGTCACTTCTGCACACAAAAGACGAGAAAAACGAATTAAAGAAAGAGAAATGCACCGCTACGCTAATGATCAAGGTATAGATTAGAGGCGAGCACTGTATGGTTTGGGATGGAAAGTTCTTGGCCAGTGGTTCAGTGGCCTGCCATCACCCATATGTCACTCGTGCGCCCTTCCTTCCCTCAGCTGTGACCGCAGAACTGGGGCAGCGTGTTAGGGTTATCAGGGACCTCCACGAGATAGCGCCATTACAAACAGGAGTGCCCGCGCCAGGACGAACCGGGACTGACAGCAGCACACACTCTCTCTCTCTCTCTCTCTCTCTCTCTCTCTCTCTCTCTCTCTCTCTCTCTCTCTCTCTCTCTCTCTCTCTCTCTCTCTCTCTCTCTCTCTCTCTCTCTCTCTCTCTCTCTCTCTCTCTCTCTCTCTCTCTCTCTCTCTCTCTCTCTCTCTCTCTCTCTCTCTCTCTCTCTCTCACACACACACACACACACACACACACACACACACACACACGGAAAAGAACCAGTATGTTTATTATCAAGTGTTAAGAAGCAAAGCCAACAAAAACTTAAGAATGGCTCGATTGCCGGTCCGAAGAGTGAAAATTACTCGTATTATAGAAAAAGAATGAAAAAAAAATCGATACAACAAAATTAGTATGAGCTAGATGTACCAATAACTTCATTCCCCTTCTCCCTTACCCTCATCCTCACCCCCATCGCCATAACTCCACTCCCGTATCATTACTCTCCCTCCTCTCCTTCTCTCCTATCACCCATCACCCGGGCACCTGCCTTGCCTTACCCACTGCATCACGCGTCTCGTTGGTGACTCACAACGCAGTCAAGTGAACACCTAGTCCAGTATTCTTATTCTCTTCAGTACTGGGACGCATCTTTTTACCGTATATTTTGTGTAAGATTGGATGATTTTATTTACATTAGGAAGGGTTTACGGAGGTCATAATATTAATGGCCACAGTCTTCACTATTGAAGCTGTATAAAATCACCAAATAGCAACCGAAGTGAATATGGAAACTCGTCATGGTACTCAATGGGCTAAACGCGTTGCTTTCTCACCATCATTACTTTGCAAAGGCTCCAGTTGAATATACTCGTGTTTTTGTAAGATGTTTTTATGGTTCTAGTAATTGATTTCCAAGATTTCTGGTTAATTAAAAGAAAAAAGTGTTTTGAAAATAAGGTTAGTTGTCTCTGTAGCCTTGGAAAATTGTCTTGGTGAGAGAGCAAACTGTTTCCAAATAGAGGCCACAACGCTGTCACATGAACAAAAAGGCCTGTACTCTAAAACGCTTTGCTCTCTCACCATCACTACTTTCCAAAGGTTTTAGTTGAAGATGTTACTGTTTTAAAGGGTATTTCTATATATGGTTCCGGTGATGGACTGGCAGGATTTCTAGATTATTATAAGGAGAAACTGTCTTGAAAATCCTGCTAGTCGTCTCTGTGGCCTTGGAAAAAACTGTTGTGGTGAGAACCAGGCATTTCTGAATACGGGTGCAAGTCAGGCCGTATCACTTACCAAGGTCTTGCCACGCACGCTCACACACACACACACACACACACTCTACAGTCTACACCGTTTCATTACTCATAAGGTTATGGAAAGACTGTTTTTGTATTTATCATTGTCTAGGAATCTCTCTTCACTTTCTTGTATCTATTCTCTCTTTCCTCTTCTCTCCCTCATTCAATTTCCCTGTCCTTCTTTCCCCAGATGCCGCCAGCTCCCCAATCTCTCCCCTCAGTGTGCAAGTTCTCCCACTACTGCCTTCCTCCCCTCAGTCTACCACCTCCTCCCCTCTCCCGTCCCCAGTGCCGCCCGGGTCCCGCGTGCCCCGCCATCCACTACGCGGTAATGGATGGATCACGACCCTGAATTAGGAGTAAAATAGGCCTATAGGTCGTCAATAATTCCTCTTACATTAGTTGACAGGCTTGGGAGGAGAGAGGAGAGGAGAAGAGGAGGAGGAGGAGGAGGAGGAGGAGGAGGAGGAGGAGGAGGAGGAGGAGGATGGCGAGACAGGGAGAAAGGGAAAGAAAAGAGAGGATATGCTGTGTACAGATTGGATGAATTAGTGGTTTAAATTAGTATATCATTAATTTTATGTTCTGAATGTTTAAACACTTCTCTCCACCTTTATTAGTGACGAGAGTAAGGTGTGTTTTGGGAATGTTTCTCTCTCTCTCTCTCTCTCTCTCTCTCTCTCTCTCTCTCTCTCTCTCTCTCTCTCTCTCTCTCTCTCTCTCTCTCTCTCTCTCTCTCGTTCATTTGTGACAGTAGACTTTTTATTTAATACATTCAGAAATTATAGTTAAATCTTAAAACTTCCTTATTGGCGTTGAATTTTTGTAGGAACAGTAACTGAGATGTGATTCCTTACGTGTGTGTGCGTGTGTGTGTGTGATGCTAGAAGGGCATGGTATCTGTAAGGGGACTGGCGACTCAATAGACCTTTTTCTTTATATTTTCTGTTCCTCTTTGCCAGTTTATTTCTCTTGCATAGAAAAAAAATGGAGATAGAAAGGTAGGCCTAAACTAATTACCGCATCTGCCTCACATTCCTGAAGCAGTGCATGCATAAAATCACCTTCACACATCACATTCGTCACACTCACCTTTGCCCTCCATCCTTCTGCCACCTCCTCCCGCTCCTGCTTCACCGTGAGAAGGAAGGTGTGGAGTGAGGGAAGGTGAGGCAAGTTGAATTGGATGTTTCGTTATCTTATTCCCTGCTTTCTGCTACTACTACTACTACTACTACTACTACTACTACTACTACTACTACTACTACTACTACTACTACTACTACTACCACTGCTGCTACCTACTACTACTACTCACCTGCACCACTGCTGCTACCACACCACCCTGCTACCACCACCACCACCACCACCACCTGCTGCTGCTGCTGCACTGCTGCTGCCACCACCACCACCACCACTGCCACCACTGCTACTGCCACCACCACCACCACCACCACTACCACCACTGCTGCTACTGCTACTACTGCTACTGCTGCTGCTCACCTGCCACTGCCACCACCACCACCACCACCACCACCACTACTACTACTACTACTACTACTACTACTACTACTACTACTACTACTACTACTGCTGCTGCTGCTGCTATTGCTACTGCTGGGGTTTTCAAAGACATTTTCATAATTTCAAGGCTGTGTAGCTTATCAGATAATATTCATTAAAGAGTTACGTTAGATAGACTCACTACAACACGTCTTATTATCTCTGTGGCCTTGGAAAGTACCAGTTATCTTCTTCGGGGAGTACAAATATATGTCAATGTCCATATTATATCACTACTACATTCTCTCTCTCTCTCTCTCTCTCTCTCTCTCTCTCTCTCTCTCTCTCTCTCTCTCTCTCTCTCTCTCTCTGACATTAAGGCCTACCTCCTTCCCTCCTCGTAAAAAAAATGCATTAAGAAATCATTAGTGACAATACTCGCACTCCTCGGCTTCGTACGGCGTGGTGGTGGTGGTGGTGGCGGTGGTGGTGGATGAGTGTGGTGGGTACAACGTGGAGTGGATGAAGTAGGTAAATTAATTAGTTTTAGTGGATGTGGGGGGTTAATGTAGTGGTTTCGCTGGGTGGATGTGGTGGATGTGGTGGACAGTTGCCATGGAGACTGAAAAAAAAAAGTGTGTGCTAGTAATGATGCGAGTCTTATTGTGACCACCCCATCATACTCCTCCTCCTCCTCCTCCTCCTCCTCCTCCTCCTCCTCCTCCTCCTCCTCCTCCTCCTCCTCCTCCTCCTCCTCCTCCTCCTCCTCCTCCTCCTCCCATCCTTTTTAAACCTCCCCATCTACTCTCCCACTTACTTCTCCCTCCTCACCCATCATGATTTCCATCCCTTCGCACCTTGATGATACTCCTCCTCCTCCTCCTCCTCCTCCTCCTCCTCCTCCCTTCATCTTTTCCGCCCTTCTTCTATAAAGCTGTACTTCCTCTTCTCTTTCATTTCTTTGTCATTTCTTTTTATTTTCTTTGTCTTATACGTGTGTTTAATCTCTCTCTCTCTCTCTCTCTCTCTCTCTCTCTCTCTCTCTCTCTCTCTCTCTCTCTCTCTCTCTCTCTCTCTCTCTCTCTCTCTCTCTCTCTCTCTCGCATTTTTAGTAACATTCTTTCATTCCATATAACACTTAAAAATTTCATCCCTTTCCTTCTCTCACTTTTCTGTCTCTCACACAAAGTTTCTTCTTTTCCTTCCGTGCCTTTTCATCTTCCATCTTTCATCCCTCTTTGACAAACAACTCGCACCTCATTCACTCTTGTTTCTTTTCCGAGTTCTCCGTCATTTTTTCCCCACCGTTTTTTTTTCCTCTTTTCTTTTTACCTCCGTCCCCAAAATACATAGCATACTCTTTCATCCCTTCCCTTCGACTCGCATCTACACACAAAACATTCTAACTCCTCTCTTCCCTTGCTCTTTTAATCAGCCTTTGCAAACATACTACATAGAAAGCATTCCCTTCATCCATCCTAGCTTTTTCGTGTCCTCTTCTTCATTTCCTTCTCTTCCCTTCCTTTCCTTCCCTTCTCTTCTCTCTTATATTTTTGTCATCCTTTAGCTGGTCATGTTTCTTTTCTCTTATTTATTTCCTTCCTGTCTTTCTGTTCCCTTCCTTACCCTTCTCTTCTCCATCCTCAAACCATCTTCTTGTCATCCTATAGCTTCTCACATCCTTCTTTCTCTTACTTACATCCTTCCTGTCTGTATATCCCCTTCCCTTACCCTGCCAACCTCTTCCCCAAACCATCCTCAAACCATCTTCTTGTCATCCTATACCTCCTGTTCTTTTACTCTCATGTTCCTCCTGTCTTTCTTTTCCTCTCCCTTCTCTTTCTTTACAATATCCCCCAGGCCTCCCCCAGACTGCCCGATAGCGATCCCAGCGCCACAAACACTGCGGCCACCACCAATTTCATGCTGATTCTCCAAACAAAGGAGTGTCGGAGGGCGCGCTCTGGCAGACTCACTTACGAGGTGACAGGGCAGAAATTTGGGTTTTGTTGGAAGGAAGGAAGGAAGGAAGGAAGCAAGGAAGGAAGGAAGGGGGAAGTTGATTGTGGAGAGAGAGAGAGAGAGAGAGAGAGAGAGAGAGAGAGAGAGAGAGAGAGAGAGAGAGAGAGAGAGGGGGGTGGACAGACAGCAGCACAGATAAACCACAGGACAAAAGAAAACAAAGGCAGATTGACGTGCTGGGTGAGGGAAGGAAAGAAAAAAAAAGGTGAACACACACACACACACACACACACACACACACACACACACACACACACACACACACACACACACACACACACACACAAAGGAAATATTACATGTGACTCATCGGTTGATCTTTGACCTGAAAATGACAGGGAAAATTGTGCTCCTGTGTGTGTGTGTGTGTGTGTGTGTGTGTGTGTGTGTGTGTGTGGATGGAAAGAAGAAGGAGAAAAGAAAATAAGCAAAGCAAAGACAGAAATGAGAAGAAAAAAAAGCACAATAAAGAAAAGAACAAGACAAAACTAACAAAAACAAGAATAACGAAACAAACAAAAAAAAAGTAATGAAAAAAGGAAAAGAGAGATACCAAGATAACAAAAAAAAAAATAAACAAACAAATAAACAAAAATCCAAACCAGACAAATACGACAAGAACCAAACATGTAAAAACAAAAACGAAACAAGAACAAAGCACGTCAGGCTCGTTTGTGTCTCGTGAGGCTTCGGAGCTTCGACAGTAACGCCTAATGTGGGATGGTCCCGAGAGAGAGAGAGAGAGAGAGAGCAAAACGAAGAATAAAGGAAAAGGAAAAAAGGTAGGAGAAAGGAGGCATACAGGGAAGAAGATAGAAAGGATAAGAGGAAAAGGATGAATGAGGGAAAATGGAAAAGAAAATTGTTTAGTTTGATTTAATTATAACGATGATGATGATGGTGGTGGTGGTGGTGGTGGTGGTGGTGGTGGTGGTGACGATACCAGCATGAGAGGACAAAATTATGAACAAGACATAAGAGAAGGGAAATACTGGAGAGAAGTACAAAAAGAAAGAAATGAAGAATGCAAGAAAATAACAATCTCTCTCTCTCTCTCTCTCTCTCTCTCTCTCTCTCTCTCTCTCTCTCTCTCTCTCTCTCTCTCTCTCTCTCTCTCTCTCTCTCTCTCTCTCTCTCTCTCTCTCTCTCTCTCTCTCTCAGGTCTGAACATGTTAGGACACGAACAAAAACATGTGTCCAGGTGTGAAAGCAACACACCTGTAAAGCTTAATGAGATTCACGTTGTTCTCGTTTACATAGGAGCTGGAGGGAGAGAAGCTGGAGGGAGAGGAGGAGGAGAAAGAAGAAGAAGAGGAAGAGGAGCAGCGGCAGTGACACGTGTTCCCAATTACGCAAAATGTTGTTTCCACCTTCCCTATTACCTTGCTAACGCGACGCTAATCTGGCACCGTAATGTCGGGGAAGCGGCATTGTGTAGGAGCCCTGTCATGGTGTATATATCTCTGTTGGACGCCACTTTTTTCCCCTGAATCTGGAATGAGGCGCACAGGAGGGAGGGATGGGAAAGGGACTGGGTGGTGGGTGGTGATCGTGGCGGGAGAGTAAGGGAGTGGTGATGCTGAGTTGACTGGGTAAAGGAGTGTTGAAGTGGTGAAGGTACGTTGGGGTAGGTTTTGGTGCTTGTAGAGATGTGGTGAAGGTGGGGATGTGGAGAGTGGAATGAAGGAATGTGGTGAAGGGAGAAGGAAATGCATGGAAGGGGGAGAATTATGAAAATAAAAAAAAAATCCACAAAAAATGATAGTAGTAATAATAGAGAATTGAAAAAAAAAAAACTAATCTCAGCACCAGTTTTTCGAGAATGGAGAAATAGGGAGATGGAGTGAGGGAATGAGGGAGTGTATAGTGAGAGAGACAGATTAAAAATGTTGAGAAGAAAGAAAGAGATGAGGAGGAAGAGGATGAGAAGAATGAAAATAAAAGGATCCTATAACAGAATATCTTTTGGCATCTTATAAACACACTGATGAAATATTACACAATTTTCCGAGCGTAATCAAGATATCACAGGCAGTCGTCACTCATAATTGTATTCCACATGTGTCCCTGTCACCGGGGAATTTGTCCGCTGTGGCATTCCGATGTAAACAATGGTCGAGGAGGAAGAAAGTGCCTGCTGCTCCTCACGCCCCTCCCGAGACACGCCCTTTGTGACGAACTGACCGAGAAAGTGCAAAATCCATTAAGTTATCAAGGCAGCAGTCGAGCCTCCCTCCAATCCTTCCCGTACCTCTCCCACCCCCTCTCCCTTCCCCTGGTTTCTCCATACCACAGCCCACAGCTCACCCCTGCCCCTATTCCCCACCTCCCCCGCCTCCCCCAGCACCCATCCATCATAGGCGGGCGCGACAACCTGCATTTCTCCCGCCAAATCGAAATGTTTGGTGAGACAATCCTCGCGGGAGATCGATGGCTCGCTGCTGCCATTATGTCCCCAAGACTCGCCAGTCACACGGGTATTTTGGCTCAATGGAATATTTTGGAAGGTTTGTGTGGAGGTCCGGTCTATTAGAGGGGACTAGGAGGGTGTGGGATGGGCTATTGTGTCCCCTCATGAAGGTGGCGCTGACGGAGGAGGAACAGGAGGAGGAAGGTGAATGAATGTGATGGAGTAGCGTGTTTGTCATTTCAGTCACGGTTACTTCGTCTGATTTCATTCCTCACTAATTCAAATCCTTTTCGCCCTTTCTCTAGCTTCACCTCTCATTTTCTCTTTCTTTCCACACTCCTCGCCTCTCAGTGTTCGCAAAGTAGGGATATTAGGCACATTCCTCGTTCAAAGGGTTAATGGAGTGAGTTGTCTATAAAGGAGTTTGTCTGTGTTCCGTGTCTGTGTCCGTGTCTGTGCCTGTGTCTGTGGCTGTCTGTGTCTGTGTCTTTGTCTTTGTGTTTGTGTCTGCGTCTGCGTCTGTGTCTGTGTCTGTATATGTGTCTGTGCCTGTGTCTGTGGCTGTCTGTGTCTTTGTCTATGTCTGTGTCTGCATGTCTTTGTCTGTGTCTATGTCTATGTCTGTCTGCATGTCTGTGTCTGTGTCTATGTGTGTGTCTGTCTGCCTGTCTGTGTCTACATGTCTGTGTCTGTGTCTTTGTCTGTGCCTGTGTCTGTGTTTGTGTCTGTGTTTGTGTATATGTATGTGTCTGTGTCTGTCTCGCTCGTAGGTGACACGTTGATGGCTTGTTGAAATCTATAACAGTGATGGAAATATTTTAGAATGTGTTTTGTTGGGGATTCGGAAACTACTCCTTAATTTTCCTCGCCTTTTTTTTTTTTTTTTTTTTTACTCGTTTTTTAGTTATTACTTTATCATTACTTTATTATTACTTTAGTGACTTAAATTTCACCAACGACTGTAACATGACTCAAGCATCCGAACTTTATCAACAATAGCAGTTTTGTAAGAAAGAAATTAGTCTCTCTCTCTCTCTCTCTCTCTCTCTCTCTCTCTCTCTCTCTCTCTCTCTCTCTCTCTCTCTCTCTCTCTCTCTCTCTCTCTCTCTCTCTCTCTCTCTCTCTCTTATAAACTTATCGATGTTAGGATTTTTTTTTCAATCAGTTGTATTCTTATTTTCTTTTTCTGACAGCTGGTTGTGTGTGTGTGTGTGTGTGTGTGTGTGTGTGTGTGTGTGTGTGTGTGTGTAATTCACCTCGGTCGTCTGCTGGTCACCCAGCTTGTCTTCCCCATTACGGAGAGAGCTCAGAGCTCATAGACCGATCTTCGGGTAGGACCACAACACACTCCACACACCGGGAAAGCGAGGCTACAACCCCTCGAGTTACATCCCGTACCTATTTACTGCTAGGTGAACAGGGGCCACACATTAAGAGGCTTGCCGCACCGGGACTGGAACCCGGCCCTCTCGATTGTGAGTCTAGCGTGCTAACCACTACACTACGCGGTGTGTGTGTGTGTAATTCACTGTTTGATCTGCTGCAGTCTCTGACGAGACAGCCAGACGTTACCTTACGGAACGAGCTCAGAGCTCATTATTTCCGATCTTGGGATAGGTCTGAGACCAGGCACACACCACACACCGGGACAACAAGGTCACAACTCCTCGATTTACATCCCGTACCTACT
>NC_059292.1:29869042-29884042 GCF_017591435.1 Portunus trituberculatus | reverse complement strand
CTCTCTCTCTCTCTCTCTCTCTCTCAGAACTACAAAATAACTATAGAAATCGCCCTTTTTTTCTTCCTTCAACCATGGTATTTGATTCTTGCTGGTCTTTTCAATACGTTTAGCTTCGTTTTATTCTTTGTTTTTACGTGATACACTTTAGAAATGCGAAATAACAGAAATCATCCTCTATCTTCTCTTAACCATTGTATTATGTGTTTCTTGCCGTTCTGTTCAATAATTTTTCTTCGATTTTTTTTCTAATTTTGACATAATGCACTCTAGAAATACGAAATAACAATAGATACCACCTTTTTTTTTTTTTTTTTTTTTTTTTTTTCTCTTAATCATTGTACTACTTGATTTTTGCTATTCTGCTCCATGATTCTTTCTCCATGTTTTTTTTTTTCTATCTAATTTTGACATAATAGACACTTCAGAATAATATAACTATAGGAATCAACCTTTTCTTCCTCTCAACCATTTATATAATTTGATCTTTGCTCTTCCTTTCAAGGCATTTTTCTTCATTTTTGGTTTATAATTGTGACATAATACACACATTTCAGAACTACACTATGAAGTAACTGTAGAAATCTCCCATCTTTTTTTTTTTTCTTCAGTATGGTCGTTGATTTCGTGGTGATCTTTTTTTCAATACATTCATCGGTGTTTACTCCTGATCGCATTGGTTATTCACCTTATGAGTATTTCCTGCAGTGCTTCTGCGTTGCTCCGCCGTTTGTTGTTGACCTCCACGATTGAATTTATCAGGAAACGTGAAATTATAAGCGTGTTAGCAATCTCTCGTTTATGCAGCTGTGTAACTATCAAACTACCTCCTCCTCTTCCTCCTCCTCCTCCTCCTCCTCCTCCTCCTCCTCTTCCTCTTCCTCCTCCTCCTCCTGCTGCTCCTGATCCTCCTCCTCCCAGAACCATGAGTGCAAACACGAATCAGTTGCTTCCCATTTTCTATGATCGCCAGCAGAGGGCCCCGGGAAGCACTACTCATAATAACCTGATAATAGATTAGTTTATCCTAAAAAGAGGTTGAGCCTGTTTACAAATCCTCGTTCACACCAGCCGGATTAATGCCTTTGATGAGCTAATCCAACACTTTCTCTCTCTCTCTCTCTCTCTCTCTCTCTCTCTCTCTCTCTCTCTCTCTCTCTCTCTCTCTCTCTCTCTCTCTCTCTCTCTCAAGTTCTTCCTCTTTTTTTCGTTTTTTTTCCTCCACTTTCGGTAATGTTACATTTTATCACATTATCCATTCATACTTTGATCCCCGAACGTCTTTATACCTAATGCTCTACCCCCACTTACCCTCTCCTCCTCCTCCTCCTCCTCCTCCTCCTTCCCCCTTCCCCCTTCCCCCCGCCACCACCGCTGCCTTAGCCACACACGGGCATCTTAAATATCCTGCTAAGATGTTTGTTTAATAATTCCGGGCTGGCGTGAAGCGGTAGTAAATATTTAGCTGGGTTCATTACCGGGATCAAGAGAGGTACCCCCCTTCCCCCTTCCCTCCCCTCACCTCCCTTGCCACCCACCCTTTCCTCCATTCCTCTCTTCACTTATACTTTCACCCGTTCCTTTGCTTTCTTTTACTCGTTTTCTTTGCTCTCTGTTCTATCTTTATCTGTCAGAATGTATGGATAGATAGCTGGCTTTCTTTGAGACACACACTCACGCACACGCACTCACACAGACACGCAAGCACCAAAACGACCACCAAATATTTCGTATGAGGAAGTAAACAGTGACGGCAAGCCAGGGTAAAAGGAAGGCTGGAGGGAGGCTGGAGGAGGGAGGAAGGGTGCCCGCTGATTGACGGGCCAGACGTCCCCACACGACCCTGATACAAAAGGGAGGAACTGCTTGTTTGTTACTCCGCTGCGACGGCAGCTTCCTCGGTCACTCTATTGATCCTCTGTCGCTGCTGTGTTTTGTTCGCTACACCAACTACTATAAGCACCACTCCTCCTCCTCCTCCTCCTCCTCCTCCTCCTCCTCTTCCTCTTCCTCTTCCTCTTCCTCTTCCTCTTCCTCCTCCTCCTCCTCCTATTCCTCCTCTTCCTCCTCCTCCTCCTATTCCTCCTCTTCCTCCTCTTCCTCCTCCTCCTCCTCCTCCTCCTCCTCCTCCTCCTCCTCCTCCTCCTCCTTTTCCTTCTCCTCCTCCTCCTCCATTTCCTCATCTCCTGTCCCGTCCACCTCGTCCTCCTTCCCCATGATACATCAAAGAAAAACAGACTGCGACAAATAACTGAAAGGAATGAAAGAGTAAAACCAGCAGCTGAATCTTGCATTAGTCAGGTAGACATAACGGGAACGCACGGATATACAAGGTCTTTGGAGCAGCGAGGCCAAAAGACATGGAGGTAAAGAAGTGCTGCACCTTTATAGTTTAACCAGTGTTGGTCTTCCTCGTTTTGAACATTGCGTCCTTTTCTGCCTAAGTTATTTTATCATTCACCCTCAAATACACAACATGATTACATTGCTTTTCCTTGTTCGATGCTTGAAAGACACGATTCCACTCAGTTCAGTTTTTACACGTTTGTGTGATGCAAAAAAACAATGTAAACCCGACAGACACATCTTAAGACACTCGTGAAACTATGTATGTCAATGAATCTTTCTTTTTTTTTTTCTTAGAGTAAATCAGTGAGACTTTTTCCTTGTCTATATTTCAGTGTTTAGTAATGCGCAGTTGTAATACATTATACTGTGTCTTAAGATAGAGTTCTAAGCGTTCTCTTTCTCAATGGCTGCTGTGGCCGAGCGTCGACTTAACTTCTCGCCCGCCACTTGCCTCTCACTGCCCACATCCTTTGCTTCTTCCTTCTTTTGGGCACTATTCTTCTTCTTCTTTTTCTTTCAGTGCTGCTTCTTCTTCTTCTTCTTCTTTCTCTTTCAGTGTTGCTTCTTCTTCTTCTTCTTCTTCTTTCTCTTTCGGTGCTGCTGCTTCTTCTTCTTCTTCTTCCTCTTTCGGTGCTGCTGCTGCTTCTTCTTCTTCCTCTTTCGGTGCTTCTTCTTCTTCTTCGTCGTCTTCGTCTTCGTCTTCGTCTTCTTCTTCTTCTTCTTCTTCTTCTTCTTCTTCTTTTTTTTTCAGTGCTTCTTCTTCTTCTTCTTCTTTTTTCAGTGCTTCTTCTTCTTCTTCTTTTTTTTCAGTGCTTCTTCTTCTTCTTCTTCTTCTTTCAGTGCTTCTTCTTCTTCTTCTTCTTTTTTCAGTGCTTCTTCTTCTTCCTCCTCCTCTTTCAGTGCTTCTTCTTCTTCTTCTTCTTCTTCTTTTCTTGCTTTTCTTACAGATGCCCTCGTCCTGTAGGAGCGACTCCCCACACACACACACACACACACACACACAGTAGGGGCAGCGTGAGTGCCACACAAAGAG
Organism: Portunus trituberculatus; assembly: GCF_017591435.1. Taxonomy (NCBI): domain Eukaryota; kingdom Metazoa; phylum Arthropoda; class Malacostraca; order Decapoda; family Portunidae; genus Portunus; species Portunus trituberculatus. The sequence continues at coordinate 29,880,660 of NC_059292.1, read as the reverse complement.
CCCAGACTGGCAGTTTTCCCTCGGTGTGTCCCACAATGAGGGTGTTTAGTGGTTCCGGAGGCTTAAGCTTTGTCCGCTGGTTGAGCCTCTGTTCATCTCATGCCTCCCATCTTCTATGGCTTTCTCCCAGTTATTCTTTTCTTTTCCTCTCTTGTTTACTCCTTTCTCTTCGTGTGTCGATTTTTGTTTGTGCGTCTCTCTCTCTCTCTCTCTCTCTCTCTCTCTCTCTCTCTCTCTCTCTCTCTCTCTCTCTCTCTCTCTCTCTCTCTCTCTCTCTCTCTCTCTCTCTCTCTCTCTCTCTCTCTCTCTCTCACGTGTCTATTCTTTACGTCTATCTATCTATCGATCCACGTATCTGTCCACCTTTGTATTTGTCTATCCATCAATCCACCCATCTATCTATCTATCTATCTATCTGGCTGTCTAACTAGCTATCCATCTGTTTATCCATATGCATTGATAGATAAAGGTTTTCATTCCTACATAGACATTTATTTTTCCCCATATGACGTGGAGGAGCGCGGGCCACCCACACGTGTCGCGGTGGTCCCCGGGAAGATGATTAATCTCCCTGTGAGTCCATTGGTATTGTAGACACCCATAATGGTGGTGATGGTGGTGGTGGTGGTGGTGGAGGGTCGGGTCAGCCTCTCGTGTTTATGGTATTGGCAGCAGTAGTCCCCACACACACACACACACACACACACACACACACACACACACACACACACACACACGCCCGGTAGCTCAGTGGTTAGAGCGCTGGCTTCACAAACCAGAGGACTGGGGTTCGATTCCCTGGCCGGGTGGAGATATTTGGGTGTGTCTCCTTTCACGTGTAGCCCCTGTTCGCCTAGCAGTGAGTAGGTAGGGGATGTAAATCGAGGAGTTGTGACCTTGTTGTCCCGGTGTGTGGTGTGTGCCTGGTCTCAGGCCTATCCAAAGATCGGAAATAATGAGCTCTGAGCTCGTTCCGTAGGGTAACGTCTGGCTGTCTCGTCAGAGACTGCAGCAGATCAAACAAACAAACAAACACCATCCAGGAAGCTAGTATCGGTAGGATTCACTGATGCTGACCTGGTATATGTGCGACGTCACTGTAAAATCTGCACACCATGCACCATCACTACCACCACCATCATCATCAGGAACAGCAGCAGTATGATCATTATCGTTGTGACTACCATTGTTGCCATCATAGTTATAGCTGTCGTCATCATCATAATCATCATCATCTACATCAGGGGTTCCCAAACTGGGGGTCATGACCCCCAAAGGGGTCATGAGCCCTTTTCTGGGGGTCATGAAGGGTCTAACAACTGTATGTACTACATTCAGCTTGCCGGAACGGGGCTAAACTTTTCAGTCAGTCTCGGAGCTGGCTCGAGTGCATGCGCAGACCGGTAGTCCACTATAAGTACCACGGCTGCCAGACCCGCCACACAGTGTTGCCAGATTGGCCATTTTCTGGCTAGAAGCCGCTAGAATCAGCTAGATCTAGCGGCCAGCTTAGCCGATTTACAAATTTCGAGATGGCAACACTGCCGCCACGACGCCACCATTTAAAATTAGTACGATTTTGGAAGGCTTATAAATGTGGGGGTCATGACAGGTTTGGTACTGCTGTAAGGGGTCACGTACTAAAAAAGTTTGGGAAACACTGAATTCTACATCATTTCTTGCAGTATGACAGACTTTACCGCAGGGGTTCTCAACCTTTTTATCGTTAAGAACCCCTTGAATTATAAGACCATCTACCCGAACCCCCAGTGTTATCACATGGAACATGGAACTCAATATGCAATGGTACTGCAAAGGGTTTTATTAGATCAGCCATCTAAGTACGCCTGGAAATCTTCTTAAGAACCCGCTGGGGTTTCGCGCTGTCAGGATGGCCACTGTCCATGAGCTGACATCATTAGGTCTCTCGCTGAAGACGTCTATGCAGAACGGTTTGGTTGGCAAAAGACAATCTCATATCAGACTTTTATTTCTAATTTATGAATATAAACTAATTTACGGGGCTTCATATGTTCATGGTGTCTTGTAGTCTACGTACTAACTTATAAGGAAAGAAAATATACTAACTTCGAGTTATCAATTGAGGAAGTAGTAATTTTGTCCCAGGAATAGAGCTAGATGGTATATAAAAACACAATGCATAGTTATAACCTAACTCTACTATTATAGCGTTTTTTGTCGTAGATACATGTTTGAAAATACTTTACCTATCTTGATATCTCCTTATGTGACAGAAGAATATCAAAAATATACGATATGCAGTTGACCATCTTTTCTGTGAAATATTACGATATCTGTTGAATCTGGCAACTTCAACGGGAGTTTGGGTCCTCTCCTAGTGTTTCCTTATATTTGAAACATTGATATTTACACGTCATTGTGATCAGGGAAATAAAGGAAACTAAGTTTGCTTTTTTTTCTAAGAGCATAAAATAGAAAAGGTTATGTCTACAAGGAGCAGTTTATGTATAAGACAAGCAAACCACTTTATCCAGAAGCTTAACTAATTTTCAAAAGTTCCCCAATAGTTACACAACTACCATTGGTCTACTGTTTCTATCCAGTTATCTACAAACACGTACACATTCACGGCAGCAACATGCAAAGTATACTAAATACTGCGGAGCAAAGCTGCCTCACCTTGTTTCATTACTCAGCTAACTCTTGCACACTTTCAGACCAAAGCTTTTTTTCATTTACTATCGACGATTTTATATTCGCATCAAAATTTAAACGACGATTGAGAACTTTCGGCCTAAAGTTGTTGAGGGCCGTGACGGCCTTGGGCGCCGCACGAGGGAAGGAGGTGGCTGTCGGGTCCGGCCTGGGGCCCAAGGCAGGAACTGGCTGCAGGTCCTTCTTTTCCTTGGTGGCCTCAAGCTTCACTACTAGTCGTCCACTTGCAGCGCCTCACACTAGGCAAGGGTCGCCATAAGCAAGAGATCAATGTCTACCACTCACCAGATGGTGCCGTGAGGGGCCCTAAAGGGGTGATAAGGGCTCCTTGCATAGAGTCTGGTGGTGAGTGGTGTGTACGGGTCCCCTGCTTATAATGACACCGGGCTGAACAACTCGCCATGAACGAGGGCACGCTGTGCGCCATGAGCCAGGCACTGACAGTACCAGTGGTCCTTTACGTTAGGTTAGGTTAGGTTAGGTTAGGTATAAAGGACTCACTTCATGACAGTGTTTGGGGAGTGGTGTGTGGCGGGTCATTGCTCATGGCGACCCGTGTGAGGCATTGCAAGGTTGCATCGTCACTGCTCTCATAACCACGGGACTGGGGTTGACCCATTGGGGTGAAAAGTTTCGTCCCAGTACCTGTGTAGGTAATAATACTTTGAATCGTTTCGCCATCGCCATCGCCGCATCGTTAGCCTCGATAAACGGATCGTTATCCTCGACAAACACATCTTTACCGTGGACACTGGAATCGCAACCTGTCGTGGAATCCCATTGTTAACGTGGACTCATTTTCCTTTGCGGCTTCAAGCTCACTGGTTGTCGTCAACTTGCAGCGCCTCACACTAGGCAAGGGTCGCCTTAAGCAGTCTGCCATGTCTACCATCCACCAGATGATGCCGTGAGGGGCCTTTAAGGGGTGATAAGGGCTCCTTGCATAGAGTCTGGTGGTGAGTGGTGTGTACGGGACCTCTGCTTATAATGACACCGTGCTGAACAACTCGCCATGAACGAGGGCACGCTGTGCGCCATGCACCAGGCACTGACAATACCAGTGGTCCTTTACGGGGTGAAAAGGACTCACTGACAGTGTTTGGGGAGTGGTGTGTGGCGGGTCATTGCTCATGGCTACCCGTGTGAGGCGCAGTGAGGTGGCAGCGTCACTCTCCTCGCACTCAAGGGTCTGGGGTGAACCTTACGGGGTGAAAGGGTTCGTCTCAGTACCTGTGTAGGCAAGTGAACTTCAATTGCGTCGCAGTGAGGTGGCAGCGCCACTCTCCTCGCACCTAAGGGTGTGGGTGGACCCTGACGGGGTGAAAGGGTTCGTCCCAGTACCGGTGTAGGCAAGTGAACTTCAATTGCGGCGCAGGAAGGTGGCAGCGTCACTCTACTCGCACCCAAGGGTCTGGGTGGACCCTTACGGGGTGAAAGGGTTCGTCCCAGTACCTGTGTAGGCAAGTGGACTTCAATATTGTGTCGTGAAATCGCATCGTGAGAACTGGAACCGCATCGACATCGTGGAAACCCGCATCGTTACCGTGGAAACTGGAATTGCATCTTGATCGTGGAAACTCGCATTATTATCGTGGAAACTGGAATGGCATCTTTATCGTGGAATGGCATCATTATTTTGGAAACTTGCATCGCTATCGAGGAAACTGGAATGGCATTGCTATCTTGGAAACTCGAAGCGCTATTGAGGAATCTGGAATCACATCTTATCATACACACTGTTATCGTGGAAGCTCTCGTGATCGTCGTTCGTTTCGTTATCTCTGAATTACTTAATTAGTCTTGGTATTATTATTAGCCTCCGTAATAATAGAGATGTTGGTCATTTTATCTTATCTCTTTTACTGTATTTTTTTTTTCTCAGGGTATAGTTTAGTGTTCTTCAACCTTTTCTAAGTTCGTGCACCTTTTCGAGAAGCAAGGAGGACTATAAAAGAAATGCATCAATATTTGTAATTTTCCCCTACTTTAAGACTGAAAATCGATAGATAACATTATTGTATATCTACCTGAAGCTATAGTTTTCGGTCCTAAACAGTCGCTATATAGTGCGAAATGTACTATAACAAAATGCCACATCTCAAACACATCAGGCCCGTGTTCCGTCTGAGTGTAATATATTACTATTGTGAATAAATCGTAATACTTTGATTAATGTCAATAGGAGAGGACCCAAACTGTCACATTTTCAGTGTTCGCAGGTTTATTTAATTCAGGAGTGGGTCAGCATCGTCTCGCGGTACAGAGTAGTCGTCTCTAAACACTGTATTAAGATATATCTATTGATTTACCATGGTTTTACTCCTTCCAGTATTTTTCTGTTCTTATTCTACCATGGTATTTCTTTTTAGTTACTTGAATTTATACGATTAACATCATAATATAGAGCAAAACATAATTGTCTGGTGTACCAAGATCCCTTATTTCTAGAGACTTAAATACAGCACGGAACCTTAACACACATTTCACCTCGCTTCTGCATAGATTAATTCTTCACAAGGAATGAGTAGAGCAATATTTGTTCGGTTTTCTTTATGAGAAAAAAAATAAATTAACGGCCGAAGTAAATAGTCCGAGGATGCTGTAGTGTTTTCATCACCGTGATCCTAAGCTCTGTTTTGCCATATCCTGAACATGGTATTCAGTTCAGTTGATAGGCGGAAGTGTAGTCTGGATATCAGCACTTCCTGATGTGTTTTGGTTTGGTTTTTGTCTGGGTCTGTAGCTGTAATTAATTACTATTAAAACTTTTTACTTTGTTCTCTTATTTTCCAAAAATCATATATCATTTCTTTACTTTCTTCTATATTAGATTTTTCAAAAACTTATTTTCCAATGAGGTGTTCTTCATTTTCTGGGTAAGGATGCTGCCAATTGAGATGCTTGGATCTTTCATTGGTGTAGGCTGGGCAATGTAGGAGGAAATGTTTATGCCTTTAGACTATTTACCGGATGGTGCTGCTTCACTATGTCCAGAGTTTCCCTGAGTGCTGCCTCAAAAAAGCATTTTGGGATTTGAGAATTCTGTGTGTCACTGGTGTGCGGCGCCACAGGTCACGTCCACTCACACACCTGAGTTAGCGTACACCTCACCACCTGAGCGCTCCGCCGCCCCTCTCTGCTCAACACGCCGCAACACTCGCATCAATTCCCATCAATATTTGAGAGCGATCACAGGCCGCCCTGTCACCCGCAAAGTGAGGCTGCTGCTGCTGCTGCAGCAGCACAGCTTCCTCCACGCCTGTCTTTGCCGCCACTCGTCCTTGCCTCACAGTGTGCAGAGATAATCATGTAGAGAAGATGCGGACCATGTAGAATACAAAATGAAAGAAAAAACTATAGTTTTTAAAGAGTGGGAAGAGGAATGTATAAACACTAATGTAAATATCACAAAAAAAGAATGTCTAGAGGAAGGAAGAAAAAATTATTTGGGTAATATTTGTGAGTCATTCATTAACAAAATTAAAGATGTATAGACATAAGAAAAGACTGGCAATGACAGAAGAAAGGAAAGGAACCATAAAAGAAAGATGAGAAGGACGGTCTCTGACGACACTTATTTAGTTCAAACAAGCACACGTTGCTCGTTATGGCTCGTCTGCTTGCCAACATCTTTACACGACATCAACGCACAACTAATGAGAAACGTAAAGAATGAAGAGTAAAGTATGAGTGTTACTTCATTTGGTCGAATTTGTTTTCCATTCCCGGCCATAAAGCTCAGGTGCGCATAGAGAAAACAAGCAGAGTGCAAGTCCAGTGCTTCGCTCCTCCGTCCATTCTCGCGTTCAATTAGTCCGTTTTTAGCCATTCATTATCCCCACCTCACATCAAGCAGCCTTACAAACTAACTCAGCGATGGTTTTCTCTCCCTCCCCAACAGCATGGCTTAAAAAACGTACATAATGTAATGATAAGATGAAAGTAAAGCAAACAACTGGATATGTGTAAAAAAATAATGACAAATAAATAAATCAAAGATGTGAAAAAATTATGAGTTTTTTTAGATGAAAGTAAATCAGACCAGTCGAAACATGTAACAAAAAAGATTGCACACGCATAGACAATCAAGTGACATAGTAATCGAAACTGTATCAATCTAAAAAGAATATAATAGTTTTTTCATCATTTTTTGGTTTCAAGTATAACAATTTCAGACTAGATTTCGCAGTTGGAGGTGACACTCAGTCATGTTGGTTGTGTCGTGGATTATGTATGAGAATAGAGAAGGAGGCGGCGAGGGGGAGTGTGAGGAAACAAGGCAAGATTTTAAGGGAGCACTGGAGGGGAGGAAGGAAACTGGAAGAGAGACCGAGCAGGGGACCGGGAGAGAGAAGAAGAGAGAAGGAAGGGAGGAGGAATGGGGAAGAAGGAGAGGGAAGAAGAGAAAAACATCTGTAGAGTAAAAGATTCATAGGTCGGCTTGTTCCTTGTCACCTGGGGCTTGTTCCACCTACGCCGCCACCTGCCGCCACCTAGCCATTACGGCAGCTGGCGCAGATACGTATGACTTCGCCGTGGGAGGGAAAAGTGTGCTGCTGCTGCTTCTGTTGTTGGTGTTGTTGTTGTTCTTGTTATTTTTCTCATTTGTTTTACTCTCTTTCTCTCTCTCTCTCTCTCTCTCTCTCTCTCTCTCTCTCTCTCTCTCTCTCTCTCTCTCTCTCTCTCTCTCTCTCTCTCTCTCTCTCTCTCTCTCTCTCTCTCTCTCTCTCTCTCTCTCTGTGTTTGTGTATGTGTATGTGTATGTGTGTGTTTGTGTGTGTGTATGAGTATGTGTGTGTGTGTGTGTGTGTGTGTGTGTGTGTGTGTGTGTGTGTATGTTCTCCTCCCAGTTAAACATTTACACACAGGAATATCAAAGCACTTCGTACATTTTTCATCAAATTTATGAATCCCTCGTTCTTTTTTTCAGTTTGCATCGTGTCCTCTCAAGTATTTACGTGTACAAGTCGATTCACGAGGAAGAAGATACATAAATACATACATACATACATAAGTGTACTGTACATGCATAACTTTCTTTTTTGGACCTGTGGACATTGTGAACTTATTTATTTATTTATTTGTTTTATTTTTTTTCTGGTATTTTTCTTATTTTCTGCTTACACCCTAATTTTTTAACTATTCTTAAGTATGAACGTGCAATAAATGTAAAAATCTCATTATCTTCATTTTTTCTTACTATGTCCAAGTTTATTATTTTCTCTCTAGTACTCTTACATTTACGAGTATATTTTTTTCTTACATCTTGATAGGGATGTTTCTTTTTTTCCTTCTGATTACTCCTTTTCTGCGTTTTTCCCGGTTCTACTTACTTTCCTCTCCATGTTTCAATTTCAATATTTTTCCTTTGTTTTCTCCTCATGCTCGTCCTTTCTTTCCACTTGGCCTCTCGTCACATTCCCGTCCCCGCCCTGACACACGGCCATCCTGTACCAATTACCCTGCCGATGGTGTGGCGTCACTCGGCCGTGGCGGGGTCTGGGTGTCGGTGTGTTCTGGCCGCCACAGGACACGGCAGCGGCCAGGGGGACGCTCAATGATGCAGGTTGAGTCCATCTCGCCGCGCTCATAACAGGGAAAGCTACTCGCCTCGCCTCTACCTGTGGCTTGGGAGGCTTCCACTCAACTCCGCAGACACCCCACTGCTCCTCTCCCTCTCTCCCTCTCGCCTCCATCTAACACCCACCTCTTACATGGACAGTATGTGCGCGTCTCATATACTCGTATACTGAAACACTCCTTTGCTTCACCTCCACTATTTCAGTAGGTTTTATTTAAATTTACACGAGATTTTTTAAGGTTTTTAACAGATCGAGAGACAGTGACAAGATTTCTACATCATCAACTGGAGAAACACTCGTGAAAACCTCACTAATCATCTCTGTGACCTTGAAAAATAATCATGGTGAGAAAATAAACCGTTTTTGAGCAAGTTTTTACAGTTCTAGAGGCAGAGTGATAAGATTTCCACATTATTAACTGGAGGAACATTCTTGAAAATCCCGCTAATCATCTCTGTGGCCTTGGAAAATAGTCGTGGTGAGAGAGCAAAGCGTTTCTAAATGTGGACCATAGACAGGTGAAGTGTAATAGGAGAAAGATGCCCATATGTATCATACAGTACAGCCTCCACAGTGCAGTGCTACGGTGACAAGTAACAATCATTATAGTACATTGACGTGAACGATAAAGGACTGATGATGAAATAAAACAAAGAATAGGCCAACGTACCAATATTTAGCAGCCAGTGCACCTGTACCTCGTGTGCCCACTGCCTACCGGGGATCTACAGAGGAATGACGTACTACATGAAGAAGAAAGAGGAGGAGGGAAGTAAATGGAGGGGAAGGGGTGAGGGCGAGGCCAGGGTTGATAAGATCGTGACTCGCTAAGGGCCCGTGATGCTTGAAAGGAAAGGCGTGGCAGCTTCGCAATAATATCACAATTATGTTGTCAGCGCCTCAAAGAAAACGTGACAGGGTTCTCGGACGGGACACAATGGGAGACTGCGCTACCCTGACGCGGTCCGCCCCTCTCCACCTCTCAGCCTCATTATGCCCTCTCTCGGACGCCAAAACGTTTACTCTTTTTTCATCATCATCCCTCACAAGAGCAAAAGTGATTTGGCGCACATTTTTAGCGTCCGTGAGCGACATATCTCCCCGCCACACTCGGCTCAGGACCAGAAGGATGTGTTGGTCATGTCTGGCAACCGAACGAGGAGGAAGAGTCAGACAAATGGCAGGCACTTAACCCCCTCTTACGGTGCGCTACTGAATCCGAGCCTTTAATTCGGGATCAGATATCGTCGCCGCTGGTTACCAAGACCTCGCTGGGGAGTTAAAGAAGCCTGAGATTCCGTGGCCTGACAGGAGGTGATGGGGGGTGAAGTGTTTGCTGAGGGGTGTGGGTGATGAGGGCCAGGTGTGGGGAGGGAGAGAGGAAGGGGCATAATCCTTCCCGCTGTCGTCATTGCCTCACCTTCCCACCTTTATATCGTCACCCTCGTTGCCTCTTTCTTCTTCTCTTTCTTCGAGTCATACCTTCACACATTCTCTCTCTCTCTCTCTCTCTCTCTCTCTCTCTCTCTCTCTCTCTCTCTCTCTCTCTCTCTCTCTCTCTCTCTCTCTCTCTCTCTCTCTCTCTCTCTCTCTCTCTCGACCATCTTTTCCAGTGATCTTTCTTTCTTTCTGTTTCCATCCGATTCCATGCAACCATAGCCACTTCTTTTTCCCTTATCTCTTTTTTTTTCTCCCCTCCCCTCTCCTCTCCTCTCCTCTCTTCTCTTCTCTTCCCTTGTCTTCCTTTCTCTTCTTTTCTCTCTTCTTCTTTTCTATCTTCTTCCTCACTACTGCTCCGTCTACCCATCACCTCTGTCTTTCTTTTACTTACATATGCCCTTCCCTTTCCTTTCCCTGTCACTCTCCCCCTCCCTACACTTGCTTACCTTAATCACAGTCTTCGTTTGAGGAGAGAATTGTAGGTGCTTGCAGGGGAATTGTCATCCTTTTAACCTCCTCCTCCTCCTCCTCCTCCTCCTCCTCCTCCTCCTCCTCCTCCTCCTCCTCCTCCTCCTCCTCCTCTTGATGTACTTGACCTTCCATTTTCCTTTCATCTGTCAAACATCCTCCTCCTATTCTATCCACTCGTTATCTATACGAATAGGTAAGAGGCGCGCGCACGCACACACACTTAAACACACACACACACACACACACACACACACACACACACACACACACACACACACACACACACACACACACACACACACATACATACAGTACTACATTCTTTCGCTTCATGTTCTCGTCGATTACTGCATGAAGGAGGTTAGCGCGAGGGTGACGGGAAAGTGCAGGAGAGAGTGAAGGTGACGGGTACTCAGAGTGACTCACTGAATGATGCAAATGACGCGGCGGGGATTTTGTGGGCGTTGCGTCAGGGACATTTGGGGTGTGAGGAGTGTGTGGGGGTGTGTGAAGAGGCATTAGGTGCTCTCTGGGACACGCGACTCTTGGATGTGTTGAGGCATTGCACATCTACGAGGATTGCTAAACGGGAGGGAGGTGGAAGTATTGGTGGTGATGGGGACAGATGTTCATGTTCATGCATACTTGTGGTAAAGAAGAAAGAAACAGGAAAGCCAGAGTAAGTATTTTGATATTCTAATTATTTTCGTGGTTAAGAAAACACACTTGCTGGATAGGAGGAGGTGGAAGTATTGGTGGTAAAGGCGACAAATGGGAACAGTTGCGCCTGTTGGTGTATACTGTGAAAAAGAAGAAAGAAATAGGAAAACTATAGTAATCATTTTCATATTCTAATTATTTTCGTAGATTAGAAAAACTAATTTATTGTATTGAATGTTTTTTTTTTTTTTTTTTTTTTTTTTGTAGCGGTCATGATGCGGCGCCAAAGTAATGAAAGTGTTTAGACGCAGGTAAGAATATATATTTTCTAACTGAGAGGCAATAGCTTTCTCCGCATGTCAAACACTGAAGTCGATAACCACAAACGAAAATAAGAAGTATTAATGTGAATGTGTTAGTGAGAAGTTAGTAAGCAAGTTAGTAACGTCGTGAAGGTGCGAGTGTGTGTGTGTGTGTGTGTGTGTGTGTGTGTGTGTGTGTGTGTGTGTGTGTGTGTGTGTGTGTGTGTGTAGATTGCTGTATATCTATGTTTATTAATGTATTCATCTATTATATTATTCCTATATTAATGTGTCTATATATTCATTTGTATCTGTTTATTTATCAACTTGTCTATCATCAGCCTAGGTTTATATATATATATATATATATATATATATATATATATATATATATATATATATATATATATATATATATATATATATCCATCTATCTCTCTATTCGTGGTATATGAATTTTGTAGTA
>NC_059292.1:29856542-29864042 GCF_017591435.1 Portunus trituberculatus | reverse complement strand
CCTCCTCCTCCTCCTCCTTCAAGCCTTCTCTCGCCTCTGCCACGCCTATTACCGACGGGCGTGGTGTCAGGGCTGCGATATTAAACAGCCATTACGGTGACTGACAGCAGGAGAGAGAGAGAGAGAGAGAGAGAGGTGGGGGAGGGGGGTGACAGCTCTCCTCCAGCCCCTTCTCTCTGACTCTTCCCTTTGTCCCTTCTTCCTTCTCCTCTGTTTCTATCTCTTCTCTGTCTATGTCTGTTTGTACGTTTCTGTTCCTGTCTGTTCTTCACTCTTCCTGTTTGTTGTTGTTATCTGTTTTTTGTGTGTTCTCCTTATCTGTTTATGTCTTCTTTCCTCTTCTCTTTCGTCTGTTTTCCTCTTCTCCCGTCCGTTATTCTTATTTCTGTCTGTCCGTTGTTCATCTTCCTTTGATTTACTGTTATGCTTTTAATTATTATTCTTGTTCCCCTGTCTTAAATCTGTCACTTGATTTACTCTCTCTCTCTCTCTCTCTCTCTCTCTCTCTCTCTCTCTCTCTCTCTCTCTCTCTCTCTCTCTCTCTCTCTCTCTGCCCCCTTTCCCCTCTCCCCTTTGAGTGACGCGGCGTGGAGAAACCCAACAAGCGTCTCCAAAGTTTTATTCTGTGCCCCTTTCTCTTTTTTCCCTCCTTCAACAGCGACCGCCTTGTAGCGAGCAGATATCAAAAGCCCGGCCTTGTTGGGTCTTAAGCGCCACGAGGAGACTGTTGGATGGGAGGTTGACTGGCTGGCTGACTAGCTGGCTGGCTGGGAGAATGAGAGGGATGGCTTGGAGAGGAGAGGATAGGGTAGAAAAGAGTGAGTGATTAATTGGGTGGCTCTGAGGCAAGGATAGGTGGAAATAGGTAAATTGAGAGAGAGAGAGAGAGAGAGAGAGAGAGAGAGAGAGAGAGAGAGAGAACAAAATCGGAACAAAAACTAGAACATACGAAAAAATAAAGGAACCACAAGAAAAAAGAATGAAAAATTGAAAAAGTAAGCAAACAGAAAACACAAACGAAAGAAACGAAAGGCAAAAAGAAAAAATGAAAGCAAGAATTGAAGAAAAAAAATCAAACAAATCCCCCCCATAAATTAATAAATAGACAAAATAACATAGAGATAAGAAAAAGAACACGAATTTTGTTGTTTAGTATATAACGTGAATTTGGGAAGGAAATGGCGAGGAAATAGTATAAGTAAAATTAATTATGAATAGGAGAAATACACACGTACGAGGAGAGGAGTACAGTGTAGCAGCAGTTAGTAGGAGGAGGAGGAGGAAAAGGAGGAAGAAGAAGAGGAGGAGAAGGAGGAAGAAGAAGAAGAAGAAGAAGAAGAAGAAGAAGAAGAGTAGAAGAATATAAGAAGGAAAATAGGAAAAAAAGAAAAGGAAAAGGAAGAGAAAGGTGAAAGAGTGACAAAAGAATAAGAAAAGAAAGGAAAAAATGGAAAAAAAAAGAGAAAAGGAAAATAATAAAACGAAAAGTTAAAAGAGAAAAAAAGTAGAAGCGAAAGAAGAAAAGGGGAAAAGAAGGAAGGTAAAAGCAAAGGAAAAGACAAAGAACAAAACGAAGGAAGTGGAGGAGGAAGAGGAAGAGGAACATGAGATGCAACAGTGAAGGAAGAGGTAGGTGAAGAAGTGACAAGAAGAAGAAGAAGAAGAAGAAGAAGAAGAGAAGAAGAAGAAGAAGAAGAAGAAAGAAAAGAAAAGGAAAAAGATGGAGGAGGAGGAGGAGGAGGAGGAGGAGAATGAAAAGGAGGAGACCGAAAACGAGGAAGAGGAGGAGGAGGAGGAGGAGGAGGAAAAAGAAGAGGAGAACGAGAACAAGAACGAGAATGAAGAGGAGGAGGACTGGGGAGGAAGAGGAGGAGGAGGAGGAAGAGGAAGAGGAGAAGGAGGAGGAGAATAACAACGAAAACGAGGAGGAGGAGGAGGAAAAAGGAGAGGAGAACGAGGAAGAGAGAAGAAAATAGGAGGACAAGGACAAGGACAAAGAGGAGGAGGAGGAGGAAGATGAGGAAGAGGGGAAAGAAGGTTGAGGAAGATGTTCGATGTATCAGAAGGAAACCAAACTGGAGTCATGAAATATTCTCCTGAACATGATGCAGGGGTGCGATCGTGGCTTGTAGCGGGGAGCCTCACCCTCCTGCACCGCCACGCACCCCACACCTCACACCCCACACCCAACAGCACACACCTCACACCCGCCGCCACCCCACACTCCACACCCCACACTCCACACTCCACACTCCACACTCAAAATTCTACAGTACACACTCTACAGTACACACTCCGCGCCCCACACCCCACACCCAACACCCGACACCCAGCATCCCACACCCAGCACCCCACACCCAGCGCCGCACCACCCTAGCATGATTTCAACACCACCCAACACCCCGCGCCACCCCAGCATCACACCCTCCCTTCAACCACAGCATGATTCCAATACCTCCCAACACCCCGCGCCACCCCAGCATTACACCCTCTTCACCCACAGCATGATTCCAACACCACCTCAAAACCTTTCCTTCACGACAGCAACACCCCAATCAACACCTCTACACCCCCAACACTCACGGTTCTCTCCAATATGATTCAATTCAACACCACCCAACACCTCAACTTCACCACAGCAACACCCCAACATGTCCTCTACACCCCCAACACTCACGGTTCACCCCAATATGAATCCAGCACTATCTCAATACCCTCCCTTCACCCCTTCACCACCCTCAACCTCCCATGTTCACCCCAACCTCAGAATTCCTTACCTCCCAAACCTACCCACACCCGTTAGACATCACAACCCCTCCTCCTCTTCCTCCTTTTCCTCCTCCCCTCTTTCTCCTTCCCCTCCCTTCCCTGCTCCTCCTCCACCACCACCACCACAACTTGTGTTTATGCCCCGGACTAGAGGTAATGCTGTTGGCAAGTGGTCCAACCAATAAAAACGACATGTAAGTTTGGTTTATAGAGCTACATTTCAGATCCTTAAGCGCGCTGACTGTACGTCTAATACTGAGAGGAGGAGGAGGAGGAGGAGGAGACACGAGGGGAGGGTTCCAGGAGTATCAAAGGACTGGAAGGAGGGAGAGAGAGAAGAAGGGGAGAGCCTGGAACGAAAGGAGGAGAGAACGACGAGGACTAGAAGAGGAAGGGACGGGAGGGGAGGGGAGAGCTGGAAGGACACGGGAAAGGAGAGAAGGGGAGAGAGGTGAGAGGGGACGGTACGGTTAGCAGGGGGTTAGAGTGAACGGAGGGGGGATGGAAAGGTTCGGCGGGCTAGAGTAAGTCGTTTCGTGTCGTGCGGTGGCTTTGTGAAGGGAGAACAAGACGTGAGGGTGATGGAGACGTGGTGTGGGTGGATGGGGGTGAAGGGGAGACATGGGGAGAGAGTGGGGGAGGAGATGGTAGAACAAGGAGGGGGATAAAGATGTGAGAGGGATAAGTTAAGTGATATTATACTTGATAAATGAACCATGTTATTCATTTGAGATTCATTTTTCCAGAGAGAGAAAGAGAGAGAGAGTACCCATGGCCGTTTAAAAAGAAAAGAATAATCGCCAAATTTAAACGGGGTCATCAACTTTTCTGTCCCAAGACGAGAAGAGAATCTATTCAGAGAGAGAGAGCAAATTTTCTCACTAATCAATCTCCTCTCTCTCTCTCTCTCTCTCTCTCTCTCTCTCTCTCTCTCTCTCTCTCTCTCTCTCTCTCTCTCTCTGAATAGACAAATCAGCAGTAGTAGTAGTAGTAGTAGTAGTAATATAGTAGTAGTAGCAGCAGTAGCAGCAGCAGCAGCAGTAGTAGCAGCAGCAGCAGCAGCAGTACTAGTAAAAGTAGTAGTAGTAGTAGTAGTAGTAGCAGCAGCAGCAGTACTAATAAAAGTAGTAGTAGTAATAGCAGTAGTAGTAACAATAGTATTGGAGTAGTAGCAGTAGTAGCAGTAGCAGTAGTAGTAGTAGTAGTAGTAGTAGTAGTAGTAGTAGTAGTAGTAGTAGTGGTGGTAAATACCAGAAGTAGTGGAACCATTGTTAATATAAATTCTCTTGTTACAGTGGAAGTCAGAAAATCCAAGCCCCTGCCACTGCGAGCCCTCCCCCTCCTCCTCCCTTGGTCGTGCCCGGTACAGATGGTCACTCGCAGCCAGTGTTAGTAAGTACAAGATTATCATTTTTTTTTTTTAGAGTAATTCATTATTTTTTATATGTAGAACTATCTATCTCAGTAATGTATCTGGAAATCTATTGAAAAATCATGCTGTTATTATGATGAAAAAAAAAATTGTTGGTGTAATCGAAAAAAATTATATACTATTTTCAATGTAAGAGGAGAAAGCTGGCCAAGGGCAACATAAAACGAAGAAAAAATGTACACTTAGTTGCCAGTCTCCTTGCAGGTCCGAAAGAGTTAGCCAAAAATAATGAATAAATCTGAAACCTCCCTCTTAAATGAAGTCAAGTCATAGGAAGTTTAAAACACAGAAGCAGGCAGAGAGTTTCAGCTAAGTCGTGTGCATAGAGTGGGTGCATACAGTGCCCACACCAGGACTAAGCCACGTTAGCTAACAGTCTATAACGTGATGTGATCTGCTCAATTTTACTTTAATGTCGGTGTAGTCAGTGAGTCCGTCAGCGAGTCAGTCAGAAAGGCACAAGGCACAGACCAGTTATTCACTCATCACAACACCGCATCACCATGACTCGGACCCTTTAGTTATCATCTCGTTTTCTTCAGCTTTATGCATCACTCAAGTGCAAGTTTAGAGTTGAGCTTCGAAACAAACACACACACACACACACACACACACACACACACACACACACACACACACACACACACACACACACACACACACACACACATGTTACAATTAGGTAAACAGGTAAATACACACACACACACACACACACACACACACACACACACACACACACACACACACACACACACACACCGTGTAGTGTAATGGTTAGCACGCTCGACTCACAATCGAGAGGGCCGGGTTCGAGTCCCGGTAAGTGGCGAGGCAAATGTGCAAGCCCCTTAATGTGTGGCCCCTGTTCACCTAGCAGTAAATAGGTACGGGATGTAACTCGAGGGGTTGTGGCCTCGCTTTCCCGGTGTGTGTTGTGTGTTGATGTGGTCTCAGTCCTACCCGAAGATCGGTCTATGAGCTCTGAGCTCGCTCCATAATGGGGAAGACTGGCTGGGTGACCAGCAGGCGACCGAGGTGAATTACACACGCCGCTGTCTTTTTTCCGTTCAGTACAAAGTAAGCAGTAAGTGATGTGTTGCATAGAAACTGCGACGTGTACGGATGATAGCTTCTTTATGCCTCCTTTACTTTGTGTCCTTAAGCTCTCACGAAAGTAAAGATAAATAAATAAATGAATAAGTAAAAGTCATTTTCTTTTTAAATCTGAGTAGAACAATACCAGGAGCGATAAAATGTTCACAAAGATCAAATAAAGTTGCAGCACACACAAAAAAAGTGAAGATTTCATTACTAAAAACAGTTATGCAGGTATCTAATGGTCAAAATACTTGCTATTTTGGTAATGTAGAGTGGGTAGTATCATTGAGACTGACAGCAGTATAATGTGTGGCGAGTCGAGTGACCGAGGAAAGGTCAGAGAGAGAGAGAGAGAGAGAGAGAGAGAGAGAGAGAGAGAGAGAGAGAGAGAGAGAGAGAGAGAAATATATAATAATCAGTTTAAGCATTAAGATGATGACTATGTATGCTTTTAATTGTGTTCTTGTTACTGCTACGTATGAATGAAAGAATATAATAGAAAAAAATATCAGTTCCAACACACGTATGCTACGTATGAATGAAAGAATATAATAGAAAAAAATATCAGTTCCAACACACACACACACACACACACACACACACACACACACACACACACACACACACACACACACACACACACGCACATAGCACAGCACAGCACAGCACAGTACAACACACATCAGTATCAAGGGAGCCAGGGGATGGAGGACACACAGCAGCAACAGAGACAGAGGCAGCAACCAAGTAAAGTGACAAAACATTAAGAGGTCAGTCAGTCAGCACACGGAGAAAAGGAGGAGGAGGAGGAACGGAGGGTGAGGGAGAGCAGTAGCAAGAAGAGGAGGAGGAGGAGGAGGAATAGGAGGAGGAGGAGGAGGAGGAGGAGGAGGAGGAGGAGGAATGGGAGGAGGAGGATCAGTGTGCCAGCAAGGATTAGCAACTCGCCGAAAAGAAAGAAGTGAGTCCCTTTTAAAGCCTGGCAGCACGAGTGGGTTGGCCAAGGAGGGCACAACACGGCGCCACCAGTTGCAGAAACAAGATCACAGCAGCGCCGAGCCAGGCTGACCAGGGAGGCTAAAGCAAAGCAGCGTCGCTACAGAATTACACGGCAAATACTCCTACGTACGGCTGGTGGTAGTGGTGGTGGTTATGGTTGTGCTCCAGCCAAGGAGGGAGGTTTGTTGGAGTCGAAAAAGAAAAACGAGGACGACAAGAACGAGAATAGCGAAGAGGAGCAGGAATACAAGGAGGAGGATAAGGAATAAGAAGAAAGAAGATGGAGAAGTAAGAGAACGAAGACAAGGAAAAGGAGGAGGAGGAAGAGGTGGTGGAGGAACAAAAAGAAAACATGGAGAAACAAGAGAACAAGGACAAAGGAAAGGAGGAAGAGGAGGAGGAGGAGGAGGAGGAATAAGAAAAGGTGGAGAAACAGCATAGCAGCAGCAGTGGCAGTAGTAGTAGCAGCAGCAGCAGCAGCAGCAGCAGCAGCAGCAGCAGCAGTAGTAACAGCAACAGAGGTAGCAGCTTCGCGACACCCGAGCGGCCCCCAGAACCTCGGAACATATTCCCTTGCCGGTTTTGCCCCGAGGGATAAAAACCGGGCGGGCCTTGGGGGCAGAAAATGGGAGTTTCGTGTAAGTTGTCAGCGCGCACCCAGACAGCCAGGAGAGGAGGGCGAGGCGGCCTTCCCGCTCACCATCGTCGCCTTCTCACCAGGTTTCGCTCGGAGGCGCTGAGAGACGGTCGAGGGGATTAGGTGGTCGAAGTGAGATCGCTCTTCGATGAGATTTGGAGTGATTGAGCAAAATTAAGTGAAGAAATGTTGGGTATTCGAATATCAGACTCAGACGCGGAGACGGAAGGGCCTAACCCGTCCCGCTCCGTCAATGATCCTTGTTGCATGTTATCCTTCAAGTTAATTTGCCGTATTAGACTATAAATAAGCCCTGGATGTTATTTCCAAGGTGCTCAATAAAGCTCCTAGAACCACAAGTCGCTTCCTCCAGAGACGTAAGCAAAGGGACTCACCGCCGCCCAGTATAAGCCCTAAGCCGCCCTCCGCTAAGACCCAACACCTGCAGCGCCTCCCCGACGCTTCATTAGACCCAGGTAGCCGCCGCTGCCCGGGGACTGCGCTGTCGAAACGCTGCTGCACGTGTAGGACAAGCATGAACAAATGTAAGACTCACGGTGAG
>NC_059292.1:29849042-29851542 GCF_017591435.1 Portunus trituberculatus | reverse complement strand
GTTACTATTCGGTGATTTTATACAGCTTCATAAAGTTGTGTGAAAGGTTAAAATAGTGAAGATTATGGCCATTATTTGTTTTACCTCCATTGATCCTTCCTAATGTCAATAAAATGGTCTAATCGTACACAAATCTCAAGGTAAAAATGTGCCTCAGTACTGAAGGAGGTTAATATGAGTCTCTCTCTCTCTCTCTCTCTCTCTCTCTCTCTCTCTCTCTCTCTCTCTCTCTCTCTCTCTCTCTCTCTCTCTCTCTCTCTCTCTCTCTCTCTCTCTCTCTCTCTCTCTCTCTCTCTCTCTCTCTCTCTCTCTGACTAGTCTACTAGTCTACGTAATAGGTACGTAATAGGTAATAATGCCAGAGAGAGAGAGAGAGAGAGAGAGAGAGAGAGAATATGCAGCTATCCCCGATCATCCTTTTTACCAAGTAGCGAAGATGAAGAAAAGAAAAAAAGAGAAAAAGACACCGCAAGTCGTATATAAACAAACAGAACAGCCATCTTGAAAAATTCTCACTTCTTCAATCCCTCTTTTCTCTCTTCTCTTTTTTGAGCGACACAGCATTAATACGAGAGAGAGAGAGAGAGAGAGAGAGAGAGAGAGAGAGAGAGAGAGAGAGAGAGAGAGAGAGAGAGAGTATCAATATCATAATGCCATCGAGCACAGTTGGCATACATTAGGCAACAGATGGATACCTCTCTCGGACCTCACCCAACCCAGCCCACCCTTCCACCTTCCTCCCCCCTACCCCTCTTCGTATCCCCCACCCCGAGTACCCCGGTCCCCCATAACTCCCGGAGGATCGCAAGTCCCCGGGAGCAGCACAGGCGTTCGGTCCCTATTGACTTCAGTGTACTCGCTGCTGCAGACTCATTTTCGATTCCGGTGATAGGATCTAGATAGTTATCGAGGTGCGGTAGTGATTACATAGGGACGCAAGGTGCCCACTTCCCTATTATTGTCGTCATTGACTCGCGATTAAATCAGGTTCTGGAGAGGGAGAGGGAAGAGGGGTGAGCGAGAGGGAGAGGAAGTTGTTGTAGTAGAGAGGAAGGCGGATTGAGTACACATAGAGAGAGAGAGAGAGAGAGAGAGAGAGAGAGAGAGAGACGGTGAGGGAGGTTAGGGGAAGACAAATGGGAGGACGTGTGGAAGTGAAAGGTTGAAGAGCGTGCAAAATTCGAAATAATTCTATGCAAATTACGAAAAAAGATGCACCACGACAGAGAGAGAGAGAGAGAGAGAGAGTCAGGGAATGAGGGAGATGATGGGTCCTAATGGAGGCTATAGTTTAATTTGTTAGCAGTGTAAGTTAGCTGCGTAGGATCACATGAGGACTGCCAATGGGTATCACATCCCAACGCTTTTCTCAAGGTGTCTGCGGGCGGCCACCAGGCACCGGTGTCTATCGCCTACAGACAGACCCGGTGAATGATGAACGCGTGCACGTGTCAAGGACGTTTAGCCTTGATCGCTTGTTTTTAACGTTGTCTCTTGATGCGAACATGTCAAAAACATTTCCCTCGCGTCGTTCTCTTTTTTTCCACTTGTACAATACAATTGCAAGAGGAAAAACTATGTTTTCCACTTACTTATATTACACCCTGCTAACACACCCACCATGCTTGTCTGCGGCACTGCTGGCGAGCTGCTGTGACACGCTTACTCGTATGTTATCTCTCAACAGCAGCAGCAGCAGCAGCAGAGAGAGAGAGAGAGAGAGATGGGAGTACGGACGGACGGGTGGGAGGGTATACCTCTCTATCATGACATTGTATAGCACGAGAACAAGCTGTGTTAAATCAAGGTTTGGAAGGTTTTCTGTGTTTAGTGTGGCATGTACACCTCCATGCTAGACATTATCACCTCTCTTATTCGCTCAGAACATTGAGAGGGTTCTCTGACACGGAAGCAGTAGTCATTCCAAGGAAAATCAGCAAAATACCTCCTCAGGTCCCACAAACTTGCAGTGGTGAAACACCAGAGGCAACTCTTTTTTTGGGGATCTTTAAGAGATGATGATCAGAGGAACACAACAGAGAAGACAGTGATAGCATAAGCAGGATTAGAGGTTAGAAAAATATCAAGAGTACTGGGCGTATATCCATGATAGTTGGAAAGAATAAGATATTCACACGAACTAAACATTACAGATGAAATGATT
This sequence comes from Portunus trituberculatus, assembly GCF_017591435.1. Lineage (NCBI taxonomy): Eukaryota > Metazoa > Arthropoda > Malacostraca > Decapoda > Portunidae > Portunus > Portunus trituberculatus. Next base: position 29,849,378 of record NC_059292.1, on the reverse strand, counting down.
CAGCAAGGGAGTCTGACAGGGAAGAAGCAATGTTGTTTAGTCTTGTACACATAAAAATTGGTACAAGAAATAGTCAATTACAGACAGATAGAGAAACAGACACGGACTTACAAACAAACAAACAAACAAACCATTTGGTGTGTGTGTTAAATGTTAAGAGGATTGCCGGCGTTGTCTTGGCCTTCATTTCGTGCAGGAAGCCTTGTAGAGCTTCCTTTTCTTCCAAATGTGATTAGTAGTTGTTGGGTAAAGTAACATGGATATCCAAGTCCTTTCTTATTTCAAATTGGCTTTTATTTCATGTTCTTTTCCTTCTCTTTCTTGTGACTTTTTCAT
>NC_059292.1:29749042-29844042 GCF_017591435.1 Portunus trituberculatus | reverse complement strand
CCTTTCACGCGACAACAAACTCTCAAGTGTTACCTTATTAAGCGTTTCTCACATTCGCCTCTCACCATCACACTCTGGGCCGCGCACATTGCCACTCATTGCCACTCTCACCACGCCCATCCCAGGACAATTGGCCCACCGAGAAGCTAATGATGTAAAAAGCTTCGACTCCTCGGCATTGTGTGGCCGCGGACGCCGCCGCCTCGGCACAATCCCCGTCCCCGACGCGGGCCTTTAGTTTGCTCACTCAATTAGCAAGTTGCCTACGTTTTTTCGTGTGAAGGGCCATACAAACAGTTTTTAATGAAAGAGTGTTGACTATTAAAACACTTCTCAAAAATTAACTTGGTCCACTTCATACCGACTAGGATTAAAAGTCGAGAAGAAGTCGCGTGTGGCTGAGAGTTGTAAGAGACGCCGCGTCACGCCGCCAGACTGTGGTCCTTGCGGCGCCACGGCGTTGGTCTGCTTTCCGGATGCCGCGCCTCGCCCCAACTAAGGGCCCTATTCCCGATTCCTGGATTAATCACAGATGCGCAGGAATCAGTGTGTTATTTGTAAAACAAGTTGACTCCTGGAGGCAAATGTTACATTACTGGCGGAGCAGAGGTGGCCGCGGAGGGATGGAATTCATTGGTCCTCACGAGAACCCTCTCCTCCAATGCTGAGTTAGCATTTTTGTTTACATTTAATTATAAACATGACTCCCACCAAACACGCAATGTTCTTTTCCTTTACACAGACTCATTCAAGGCGATAGGTTCCTTAGTGGTGTCTTGTGTTTCCTTACCTCCTCTCCTTTTTTATTCTTTTTTCTGAGCAGCTGCTGCCGCTGCTTCCCTACCTTGCCATTGAACATTTTCCCCAGGTAGGAGTGTATCTATTGAGTGTTAAAGGGAACAATTTGAAACTTTGATATGTGGTGCCGCAGATTTATTGGTGAGAGAGAGAGAGAGAGAGAGAGAGAGAGAGTGAGAGTGAGAGAGTGAGTGAGTGAGTAAGCATATTATCACAGGAATGTCTTGAGTCAATTATATCCTTCCTTGAAACATGGAAGGAAGAGGAAAAGGGGGAGGAGGAGGAGGAGGAGGAAAAGGAGGGGAAAAATAAGGAAATAAAAATAGTATAGACGGTGACGATATAAAACTCTGTGTGTGTGTGTGTGTGTGTGTGTGTGTGTGTGTGTGTGTGTGTGTGTGTGTGTGTGTGTGTGTGTGTGTGGCGATGGAGACAGACAGCCAAGGGATAGTAGTGGTGGCGGTGGTGGCGGGCAGTGTCTCTTTAACTGAGGGGGAAAAGAGGCGCCAATTAACGGTCTGGTAAAAGTATTGGATCCTCTCCGTAAGAGTGTTGGATCAAGATAAATGGGAGGAACAAGTGACAATCGACAGCTTGGAAATAGTCTTAGATCCTCTGTAAATTAGGCGCAAGCTTATTGAGTTCTCGTAAGGTATCGCTCGGCCCTGCTTCGCCTAATCGCAGACAAGGCAAGAGTGACCTGTTGGCGAGCGAATCGTTTTGGGAAAGGGAGGGTAAAATCCATAAATATACGAGAGGAAGAAGTGCTCGGGCTTAATTGTGTTGAACAAATGAAGAACAGGAGTCTGCCGGAGTCAACACGGAGTCAAGAGATCCCCGCCTGGCCGCTGGGGAACGTGGGATATTAACTCAGCCCAGCCTTACTTGTCTCCCACTTCTCCCCCTCTTCTTACACTCCTCTTCCTCTTCTTCTTGCTTCCTTTTTCCTCCTCCTCCTCCTATTTTTTTTCTTTTCCTTCCCTTCCATTTTCCTTTCCTTCTTGCTCCCTTCTTTATTCTTCCTCCTCCTCCTTCTTCTCCTTCTCCTTCTCCTTCTCCTTCTTCTTCTCTTTCTCCTCCTCCTCCTCCTCCTCCTCCTCCTCCTCCTCCTCCTCCTCCTCCTCCTCCTCCTCCTCCTCCTCCTTCCCTTCTCCCCTACCATAGGAGAAAAATGATAGTGAAAAAAAGGTGTTATAATTAAAGATTTTTATACACTTACAACCTTGTCCTTCACCTTTTTCTCTCTACCTCCTCTTCCTCCTCCTCCACCTCCTCAGTGGAAGATGAAAAAAGGACGGAGAAAGAAAACGTAAGAAAGTGATCGAATTAAAAGATAATCACACACACACACACACACACACACACACACACACACACACACACACACACACACACACACACACACACACACACACACACACACACACACACACACACACCGCAGTGTAGTGGTTAGCCCGCTCGACTCACAATCGAGAGAGTCCGGGTTCGAGTCCCGGAAAGCGGCGAGGCAAATGGGCAAGCCTCTTAATGTGTGGCCCCTGTTCACCTAGCAGTAAATAGGTACGGGATGTAACTCGAGGGGTTGTGGCCTCGCTTTCCCGGTGCATGGAGTGTGGTGTGATCTCAGTCCTACCTGATGATCGGTCATTACGAACTCTGAGCTCTTTCCGTAGGGGAAAGACTGGCTGGGTGACCAGCAGACGACCGTGGTGAATAACACACAGCGTAGTGTAGTGGTTAGCACGCTCGACTCACAGTCGAGAGGCCCGGGTTCGAGTCCCGATAAGCGGCGAGGCAAATGGGCAAGCCTCTTAATGTGTGGCCCCTGTTCACCTAGCAGTAAATAGGTACGAGATGTAACTCGAGGGATTGTGGCCTCGTTTTCCCGGTGTGTGGAGCGTGTTGTGGTCTCAGTCCTACCCGAAGATCGGTCTATGAGCTCTGAGCTCGCTCTGTAATCGGGAAGACTGGCTGGGTGACCAGCAGGTGACCGAGGTGAATCACACACACACACACACACACCTGTTGCTGTTTTCAACTTGCGTGTCGAGACGGAAAGATGGACGAACAGGTGGAGAGGTAAGTGACATGCGTGGTGGTGTTGACATGACAAACCACCACCACTACCAACACCGCAGCCACCACTACCACCACCACCACAGCAGATTAATCACCGAAGCCCCCTCGCCACCTATTACACTACACACTCGCCCGTAAGAGAACGAATTAAAACCTCACGATTTATTTAAGGCACTTACTTGCCATCGCGTCCTCCCACCCTCTTCACGATACTCTTTACCTGCCGGGCCGTGGAGAGCACCCGAGACTAGTGCCGCAGCAGCAACATGTTAGGAAATGGTCAATATTTCATGAGCAACGAAGAGGAGGAATGACGCGAGTGAGCAAGGCTGGGGTGTGCAGCGTATTAACCCCTTTAGTACTGGGACGTATTTTTCCCACTAGTTTTGAGTGTGATTAGGCGATTTTATTTACATTAGGAAAGGTCTATGGAGGTCAGAAGATTAATGGCCAGTCTTCACTATTTTAATCCCCACCTAAGTTTCTGAAGCTGTATGTAATCACCATATAATAAGTAGAATAAACATGAGAACGCGCCATTTTACTGAAGAGGTTAAATGTCCCTATTCACAAACGCCTTGCTCTCTCACCACGACAGTTTTCTAAGGGCACAGAGACGGCTACCCGGGTTTTCATGACAGTTTCTCCTTTTTAATGAAGTATAAATCTTACCAATCCATCACCAGAATTATAAAAACACCCTTAAAAACACGATTATCTTCGACTAGAGCCTTTAGAAAGCAGTGATGGTGAGAGAGGAAAGCGTTTTAAGTTTAAGTGTTAGGATGTGCCACTCTCCTTCCTATTCCCACAATACGGTACCCCGCAATTCACAGTGCTTGTCAGTCTTTCCCATAAGCATGTAAAACTTCTTAAACGCTTATCATTTATACTACAGTCTCTCAAAACCATGAAATACTATTCAAACCCCGTGTCGCTGCAACAAGAGTCTTTTAAATATAGGAAGCAGTGTTTTCAAAGGTATTTCTCTAGTTAGGAATGTTGAGTTACTGGTAATCTATCACCACACACCGCAACACCATGCATACCACACCACACCACACCACACCAGCGTAGACCCCACCATATCACACCTCACACCAATATATACCACACCACACATCACTACACACCAGCATACACCACACCACACATTGCCACACACCAGCATATACCACACCACACTACACACCACCACAACAGACCAGACACCATCACAACACTGTCAACATACCAAAACATAACTAAAACGTAGCAACACACACCACAACACCACCATACACACCACCACAACAACACCATACACACCACTGCACACCACCACAACACCCCATACCTTGATATCCTCTGTGCCTCAACTTGACCAGCTCTGTCTCGTTCTTCCCCACCCCCTCCCCCACGCTCTCTCTCTCTCTCTCTCTCTCTCTCTCTCTCTCTCTCTCTCTCTCTCTCTCTCTCTCTCTCTCTCTCTCTCTCTCTCTCTCTCTCTCTCTCTCTCTCTCTCTCTCTCTCTCTCTCTCTCTCTCTCTCTCTCTCTCTCTCTCTCTCTCCACGAGTTCATCCCTTCCCTCGTCTCTAATGCCTCTCTACGTTATCTCCCCTCCCTCTCTTCCCTGCTTTCCTTCACTCACTCCCCTGTCCTACCTCTTCCCTCTTCCCTCCCTCGCGTCCCTTCCTCTCCCTCGTCACTCTGTCAGCCAGCGAGCCAGCCAGCCAGCCAGCCAGCCAGAGTGAGCCGACCATCCCCTGGGAAATGTAGCATCCATCAAAATTTTGTCAACATAATGTGTGATAATGGAACCTGTGTAGCAGTTTAAAACTTGACACGTCTTTTAAAAGGGGGATCTATCATTTATGCAGCTCCGTCATGTCCTGTCTCGCACTATACAGTTTGTAGATTCTTTGAAAGCTCTTTCGTAATGAACGTTTTTTAAGGGATTTTCCTCCAACTTCACGCGGGAAAGTTTAGCAAGGGAGGGAGGGAGGGAGGGGAGGACGGGAGAAGAGGCAAGGAGGGAAGGGAGGGGTGGGTCTACTTACTTTTCTTGGGCAAATTGTTAACAGTGTTGCTGCTTTGGATGTTGCTGGATCGTCTCTCTCTCTCTCTCTCTCTCTCTCTCTCTCTCTCTCTCTCTCTCTCTCTCTCTCTCTCTCTCTCTCTCTCTCTCTCTCTCTCCAATAATAATTCATCCATCGCTCTCTTTTCCGTTTTTCCCTCTCTATCCCTTCCTCTATTTTCTTCATTCTTTCTTTCCTCTTTTCGCCTTGACCTGTTCATTACTGGGTCATTATTTTCCCCTCTGCTCTCTTATTCTCTCCTTTTTCCTTCCGTCTCCATTCCCTCCATTTCATTTATTTCCTTACGTGTTTTTTTTTTCCTTCTTCCAATTTCTAAATGTTCTCTCTCCATTTTTTTTCTTTTGCTGCCTTTCTTTTCCCTTTCTTCCTTCTGTCTTTACCGTTAACTTATCAGTCTCCAACTTACATCTTTTCTTCCCCTTCCCTTCTCTTCTCTACCCATTCCTTCCCTTCTCTTCCCATCCCTTCCCTTCCTTTCTCTTCCCTTCCCTTCCACACTGACCGTCCCACAAAGAAGTCCAGAGTACGGAAACGATGGTACTGTAAATGAAGCAAGATTGCTCGTTTGTCTCTCTTGTCTCTTGTGGCCGCGGCGTCGCCTCTCTCTCTCTCTCTCTCTCTCTCTCTCTCTCTCTCTCTCTCTCTCTCTCTCTCTCTCTCCTTGCTCCTGGCTGATTAGGTTCAAACACACACACACACACACACACACACACGCCCGGTAGCTCAGTGCAGTGGTTAGAGCGCTGGGGTTCGATTCCCCGGCCGGGTGGAGATATTTGGGTGTCTCCTTTCACGTGTAGCCCCTGTTCACCTAGCAGTGAGTAGGTACGGGATGTAAATCGAGGAGTTGTGACCTTGTTGTCCCGGTGTGTGGTGTGTGCCTGGTCTCAGGCCTATCCGAAGATCGGAAATAATGAGCTCTGAGCTCGTTCCGTAGGGTAACGTCTGGCTGTCTCGTCAGAGACTGCGGCAGATCAAACAGTGAAACACACACACACACACACACACACACACACACACACACACACACACACACACACACACACACACACACACACACGTTGAAATAAGGAGGGAGTGGGGATGGAGAAGAGGACATGAAGTGGGTTTGAGAAAGAGAACTTCTGGCCTATAATGTTAACGTATTAAAATCCCTTGAGTATTAAAATCCCTTGAGCTGATATGTTACTTTAGCTAAAAAAAAAAAGAAAGAAAGAATAAAAAAGTAAAATAGTAGGAAGGGTGCTTCACCAAGTGGGGGAGCCGGTCTGTACAGAAGTGGACTGTTTAATAGCAAACCTGTAGAATGATCAAAAAGTCACTATTAGCGAAAACTTTTCTGACGTAAATGTGAATAGAAGGACCAAATACTGATAAGAGAGAGAGAGAGAGAGAGAGAGAGAGAGAGAGAGAGAGAGAGAAGCCGTTCCAAGACATCAACAAAAACGTCAATACCTTAAAAAACACCTAAAAAAAAAACATGACAAATGAGAATGTAACTGTGTACGTGTGCGAGTGTGTGCGCGTGTGTATGTGTGTGTTACAGAAGAAAAGAGAGAGAGAGAGAGAGAGAGAGAGAGAGAGAAGAACAAAAATGGCAGGCCTCCTAGAAGTGGGAAGCGGGAGTTGGACTTAAATCACTGAGCATCGTTAGGCCGGGGAGGATTCCAGGCAATCAGGAGGCAGAGTTGTCACGGTGTATTATGGCCGGCGGTGGTGCCTCGCTGGTGCTTCCCGCTGGTGTTATTCCGGCCCTGATAGTCCTTCCCGTGAAAGCATCGCCGGCTCAGTACTGCGCCTAAATCTTTTTAATCTTATTTGAACTTGGCCGCGTTCGGATGTTGGCTGCGATAACGGCTTATTGTGATTTAAATTGAACGAGTTTCCCAGCGAGAGGAGGCTTTACCGGGACAGTGGCCAGCGGGGGTGAATGGCGCGTCCGGTGGTAATCTTGTAATGTTAATTAATAGATATTGTGGTCTCGAATCGGCGTCTCCAGCCTTGCCCGCCCTGCCGTTGTGCGAATATTGTGTTTAGTACATTCTGTTGCGTGCAGTGTGTGTAGACTTACGTGCGTACAGTGTTTGGCTGCTTTCTACAAGGCGCTCGTGTGTGGCACCAATTCGGAGAGGCTGAAGAAGAAAAAGGAAAAGAAGAGGAAGTTTTTTATCGTTATTATTATTCGAGAAGAGTCATTCATTGCGTCAGTCCCTAAGTAACACATGGAAACGTCTAAAGAAATGTGTGGCTGCCTATTGGTTTTTGTAGTACATGGTCACTTAGAGGCCAGGCTCTCTCATGTTGTGGTCAATGTTAGGTTGGAACGGAGCAGTCACGAAGTTGAAGTGTCGTCCGTTCAGAAACACTCGCAGTTTTTTTTTTCTTTTTTTTTTTCTCAGGGGAGTTAATATAAACTCAATTTGTTTTTTCACTATATTAACAGTACAATTATCTACACTACACTAGATAGTCTGTACACACACTATCCACAGTTCCCTGGCAAGCGCCGAGGGAGCATAACGGCCAGCTCGTGCGATCGCCAGACTCCAACTCCCGTAGCTAGCTTTGTCCATTTTTCGTCAGCAAAACCTCACTGACACCGGTGACCGACTAATACACTTAAGAACAGTTACAAATGCATTGGTTACAATAGTTAAAGTATTATTTAACATAGATAAAGGAAATAAAATATATGTTAGTATCAAATGTATGTCTGTGCTGTTTTACAAGTTGTTGTAACTTATTTATAATCCAGCAACCAGAGATTCTCACACTGAACCTGTGGGAACGAACACTGACTTAGCATAAATCTCCTTAGAAAGTGCGTGCAAAGGAAAGAGAAGGAGTGTGCTTCTCGCAAAGATTAGCCTCACTTCTTACGTCTGTGTGCAGAAAAAAGGAAAAAATAATTATATACAATTCATACCTTAACACTCACCACGACTATTTTTCAAGGCCATAGAGATAATTAGCGGGGTTCTCAAGAGTGTTTCTACAGTTAATAGTGTAGAAATTTTGTCTGCCTCTAGAAACTTTATAAAAAAATAAAAACTCATGTCAATTTAAATAAAGCCTTTTGAAATAGTGGAGATGAAGCACAGAAGGGTTTGAGAGTACGAGCCATAAATAGCCTACTGCTCTTGAACCATAGAAATTATATAAGGTGGAGTCTGGATGTCAGTGTGGTGGCTGTAATATCGGAAAATAATTGTAGTGCTGTCATTCCGTTAGAAATTACAATCTAATATAGTTTTGTAGTTTTTATTTTTTACTTTTTTTTTTACATTTTTATATATTTTTTACTATATATATATATATATATATATATATATATATATATATATATATATATATATATATATATATATATATATATATATATATATATATGTGTGTGTGTGTGTGTGTGTGTGTGTGTGTGTGTGTGTGTGTGTGTGTGTGGTGATGGACAAAGAGGAGAGAGAGGAGATAAAAGAAGAGAGGTAGGAGTGGATAGATCGAACAATTTCATACAGATCTTCACACATATCTTTGTCATATCTTAGTTCCCGAGTCTTATCAGATTAAAAGGAAGAATGGTAACATATTCATTGAAGATCGGGATGCAAGAGGTGGCACAATGTTCATTTAGATTTTATATATTCATTTCCCCGACTTCATATTAAGTTAAGAGAATATAAAACAAGAGATGCAAACACGTGACAAATGCGAACATACTAAATACACACTGGAGGTGAATAATGAGTTAATAAATTCTAGTTGATATCGGTGATATCATTGAATAACATAAAAACATAAATAATAGGATAACAAATGGCCACCAGGGCCCATCTAGGTTATCCTGTATCAGTCGCACAGCGATCTCGTCATCATCTGCATTATGCGCTTTTTTTACGTAAATCATGTTTCTTTTTCTATCGGCCTACGTCCACTAAAAATTATTAGGTTAAAGAACTAGGGAATTAGACTGTGGAGGCCCAATAAAACCTATGGACGATAGGTATACGTAAAATACAGAATGATGAGGCAAAAATAATGTCCGACTTACGTAACTATATAAATGATGATTCCTAACACTAACCAATGACCAGAAGTGCTTTCCCCAATACCCAACAAAAGCATGAGTCCACAGCATAACAAATATTCAGTCTCCCAATTAGTATGAGGTAGATAACGTAGTTACTACTAAGTAAGAACCATTTTCTGTCTTTATTACAAGACACCAAGTTTGGGATAACTATGCCAAAAATTATTTAACTTGTAGGTACCGAGAATTTGAATTTTTTTTTTTTTTCTTTGTTCCTTTGTTAACTATTTCTATTTTTTCTGTTGGTCTCTCTCTCTCTCTCTCTCTCTCTCTCTCTCTCTCTCTCTCTCTCTCTCTCTCTCTCTCTCTCTCTCTCTCTCTCTCTCTCTCTCTCTCTCTCTCTCTCTCTCTCTCTCTCTGTTTTTTCTTTAGTTGCCACAATTATAAAACTTCGTGATAAAAGTTGTTCGGCAGGAGAACATTGCATTTGAAGAAGTGGCGGTAAGTGGAGTGTTGTGGTGGTCGTCTTGACGACCACGTATTGGTGTGTCGCCATGACAACCACCCGCACGTGTGCCAAACTTTGCTGTCATTCACTGTTGTTTGGTTGAGTGTTACACTTTGGCCAGGTATGTTGGTGCGACGTCATGTTGCTTGTATGTGAGTGAGCATAGGTATTGTATCATACTGCTGCAGTGTGAGTAGATGGCCACCATGAGGGCTTGAGGCACACGAGTGTGTGGGAAAGCCAGCACGTGGAGGCACGTGAAGCACGTAACGGCAAGCTGGACATTCCTGTGCAGCGTCGCTGAACTCGACACAGGGTCAGTCACTCATGTGTTTTTGTTTTTTTCGTTTCTATGCGTGTTAACAAGGTTGTCTTATGTAGTGTTTTGTTCACATGTCTGGCAAAGACTCATGTTTTGTTCCACTGTTTGTCTTGTTGAGTCACCGTGTATTGCCTTTTAAATTAATATAAAAGTAGACTCAGGTCAGTGTTACTCTCATGACTCTGTGGCAGTGTTCCTGATGAGCTGGAGACAGTAGCCAGGGTTCGTATCAACTAGTTAAGAAATAAACCATGAGTTTCTGGGATGAACAATATAAAAACAAAGTGTACTCTTTCAGATTTCCCTTAACTCCAAAGGAAGGATGATCATTTAAGGCAAAATCTAAAGAATTTTCACATGATGGATTCATCAGATGTGAGGAAGAACTTTATTTTGGCAACCACTGGTAAGTGTTGTTTCGTATTTGCATGCTGATGCTTTATTGGGCCCAGTTGCAGCATAGTTATGTCAGACACTGAGAGAGAGAGAGAGATAAGATTATTAATTGGTTGTATAGAGTATGATTAGCAGAGAATTACATGAAAACTTGAGTAAAGGTACAGATTACTTCATAAGACAGCCATGTCATTGTAATAAAAATACTGATGCATTTTTCTTTCCACATTTGTGTGTATGTTTGTACAGCCAACTACTTTGGGGTGACTCTGGACAATGCAAACATTCAGGCCCTGCACTCTGACCAGAGCCTCAACACCTTCCTGGACTCCGGCAACTGTCAGCTGCTGGGTGCCCACATGGTGTCTGGTGAGGCTGGGATCACTCTCAGCACCAAGGTGGGAGGACTGAATTATGTACTCATTTGATTGTTTTATCTACCTACTTCTTTTCTGGACAATAGTAACAGAAGCACCACCTGTAGATTACTCACTCTTGTTCATTAAGTACCATAATGTAATGACTTGCTCCCAGATGTGTGGCAGCTGTCTGACACTGGCTTCCTTCTTCCAACTGCCTAGTGAAAATTCATATCAGGATGGTGATGCTATTGATATTTAATTCACACTATTTTTTTCTATGTATTTATTGATTTATTATTGGATGTTATCATTGGCAGGTTGACTCTTCACTCAAGAAGGATAAGCTACTGGTATTCTTTAAAATCAAGCCAGATGTAATCACAGGTGACAACCTCGCAGATATTTTTGTTTCCTCAATGCTGGACTCTCCAATATCTTCACTGTACCACTCATTACAAAAACTTTATGCTCCCATACTGCTCAAGGTAATGTACATACCACATCTATTTTACTGTATCACTGTAATCATAAGCAGCTTTACAATAATTGGTGCAAGTATGAGTATGTTGCTTTACCGATGATTCATACTCTACTATCACACCAGCTTTGCCTCTGCCTGAAGTGTGTGTGTTTGTCAGGACTCAGAGTGGAGTGGCTCACTGGACCCCAAGCTGCAGGCACTGGTCACTGAGCTCTCTGATGGCCTGGGCAGCCTCCTTAGAAAGCAGGAACCTGACCAAGCTGGAGACTCTAGCAGCCATGTGTCTAAAAGGCTGGCAGGTCAGTTCACAGAAAAAATTCTCTCTCTCTCTCTCTCTCTCTCTCTCTCTCTCTCTCTCTCTCTCTCTCTCTCTCTCTCTCTCTCTCTCTCTCTCTCTCTCTCTCAAATTTTATAGTCGTTTGTGTTTTCCCATCCTGTTGCATGTGTTTTTCTTAGTGGCCTCAGAGTGTTTACATTTATTAGTCTTGTTCCATTAACATTGAGTTATTAGACTCTGACTTTCTCCCTCTGTAATAGTGCTTTGATGTCTGTGCTGGAATGGCAATTGGTTCCCAAGCTTATCTTTCTTGATGGTGGTGTTATCTTGGCAGGAGTCCTCACCGTGAAGGATGAGACTGAGTACTGGGCTGACACGGCCAACAACCCCATGAGTCAAGAGGAGAAGGAAGTGGCTCGGGGCTTCTACAATGTATTAGAGCCCATGTCAAAAGAGTTCAGGTACAAACACCTATTTTCTTTGCTTACTTATTTATTTATTTATTTATTTATCCGAGTTGTTTTTATTTGTTTATTTTCTTTTATGTGTGTGTTTCTAAATCAATTGTGAATTTGATTATAATGAAAGCAATATTGTATTGTTTTACAATTTATTTTTCTTACTATCAGTTGTATCATTTTATTCTTTTCATTATATTTACTGGATGTTAAATACAACATTAAGTTTTGTAACTTGGTCATGCATTCTGCCCACTGTGTTTGGTCTCTCTAATTTACTCAATATTTTATGTTTTATCCACTCAGCTACAATCTTCTATTTTTTCCCACTTTATTGCCAAACATCACATTTTCTCCTTACTCTTCCAGTACATATTAGCTAACCTGTCTGTAGATAAGTGGATACTGTAAATACCACATGATGTTTATTATATGCAGTTTTTTTTAGCATTGTTAACATTGAGTATTTCCTTAAACCACTGCACTGTAGCCTTTGTAGAATTGGTTACATATACTGTGTGTTTGACAGTGGATTGGATGCTGTGCCCATGGTGGATGCCGAGGAAGTATTGGAGAATACTCAGAACTCCCTGGAGGAGCTGTGGCGTCTCGACTACCCCCAGGCACGCATGTCCCACCTGCTGGATGTCATCGCTAATCAGTTGTCCCGATATGTACAGGTAAAAGGCAGAACAGAGCAAATCACATGAAGAATATGAAAATAAGGTAAGGTGTGGAAAATATCAATGAAACAAGAAGGAATACACTTACATGTAAGATTGTTTTAACTCCAGGGTAAACTGTCATCTGAGGATCTTTGGGGTGGCCAGTATAACCAGGTGGAGAAGAGTCTGTCTGAGGGTATCAGTGTGTGTGACCACTGGGTAGAGACTTGCCACAACCTCACCTCCATGTACTGGAAGAGTGGAGCAGACCAGATGTGGGAAGGAAAGCCTTTGGTTCCAGATTACTGCAAGAATGTCTCCCAGCGACTCTCTGAAATCCTGAGTCTCCGAACACTCCACAAGCAGCTCACCAGATTGCTGTCCCTTAGTGAACAGGAGGATCTTAAGACATCTGATGCCTTCAAGCCATTTGCAGGTCTTAAACCTGTGCAGTACAACCCTTATACAGAGCCTTTGTGGCAGGCAGGTGTGCGCCAGTTTGAAAATTTTCTCAAGCCAGCAGAGCAGCGCATTGCTGGTAAGCTCAGGGCACAGCTGAGAAACATGAACTCTAGTGCATACCAGCTGATGCAGGAGTTCAAGCGCTACAAGGAACTCATCAAGAGAGACAGTATACAGACAGAGTTGGTGGCTGAGAGGGAAATGCTGCTTAGTGAGCTCAACAGTTACATTAGAACTCTACGCTCAGACTTCAGCACCACATCAGTCAATGGACCCAGACGGCTGCCTAATGTGCCTGAAGTAGTAAGCAACATCTACTGGGTGAAGCCCATTCATGCTAAAGTCCAGGATATTGGTGAGCAAAAAATCCAAATTATTAGTTTTTTATTTGTTAAAGCTTTTTTTCTAATCTTTCTTTCCTCTCTCACTATAGCAAAGTAATGAGCTCCACAAACATTGTCTTTTTTATAACTTAGGAAGATTTAAAGTGTCAAGGATACTCTACAGATAACAATATCTTAACTGGAACAGTGGGACTACTTTGTAAATCTTTGGTAACTTTTCTTGTCACAAAACTCAAAGATGGTGAACTTGGATGCAGTGAAAGTCAGCACAGTACAGTGCATGATCTTCCTTATTGGAGGCATTACATCTAGATTTAATGGTGAGTTTTGTTGCACACAGGTAAGACCGCCGATGCCCTGCTGACAGACTTGAACGGCTATGATGAACTTAAGAGAAACATTAAGGAATTCTGTGAAGAGTTAGAAGAGTATCACACAGATCAGTTTGACTCCTGGTCTAGAGAAATGCTGCACATGATTGACACTGAAGAATTAAGGTATTGTCACCCATCTTTGTACAGAGAATTGTTCAACACAGAAATACATACCAATAGGAACTAAGATACTGTGAGATTTTTCATGATCTGTTAAATGGAGAAATTTTATAAGATTGATAACTGTGATTAATTTCTATTGCATGAATTACTAAGAAGCCAGAAGAACATTATGTACAAGATTCTTTTTAATGTGTTGTGTTTGGTGCAGCCTTGCCACAGACTCCCCAGTGCTGTCGTTCAGTCATGGCCGCCTCTTGCGTGTCAACTACAACCCGCGCCTGGTGGGTCTGGCCAGGGAGGTGACCCAGCTGTCCATCCTTGGCCACAATATTCACCCATCCATAGTCAAGATGGCCCAGCTGGCACACAAGTTCATGAAGCAAGCCAAGGCCCTGGAAGAGGTGCTGTATAATTCCTCTCCGTGGGGAGTTGTGTACTAAAGGAGAAAGTGTAAACTAGTATAAGATAATTCCTCTCCTGTTACTCTTGTTGGTTTTTCCTGATGTTATTCATGCATCCTTTCTTTGCATCATTTACTTATTGCTTGAAAATTAAGACTTTATATCAGTTAAATGACTACTTATTATTATCTAGTCATTGTAATTGAAATATGAGGTTTATGTAGGATTTCTTCAGAGCCTAGTAGAACCTTAGGTCACCTTTTATGATCTTTGGAAAGTAGAAGAAAAATTATCATAAAACCTTCATGAGCAAGCAATTTTCAATTATGTATATATATTCAAACATGTCTTCTTTGTTTTCTTTTAAGATTGCCAATTTTCACAACACTATCGGGGATCAGATGATACCATCCCAGCGACCCATGATGCTGGAGGCAGCACTGGCTCTCTCTGGCCTGGTGCAGGAGCAGACCACCATCACCTGGTCCAACACACAGCAGCTGGATGCCTACATTGCCAAGCTGAAGGCTGCCACACAAAGACTGGCCAGGGAAAACAAACAGCTGGCCCAATGTCACCTCATGATCAAAGAGAGAGTAAGTCACATCACATTTATTCTGAATGTATTCCTCAAATTGTTATTCAATTTTATGGTCTCTGCTGTGTCATCATAGAGTGAAGCTACATTCATCATAGGTAATCATATTATTGGATGGTGTTTCTTGGCTACAGGTGTTGACTCTAATGAACACCGACCTGCTGAAGCACCAGAGTCGGTGGAAGGAGCTGCTGAAGGAGATGCGCTCCATCATGCACCAGTTGGAGGAGAAGGGCTTTGTAGACCAGAAATCTTGGTGTTCCCACTGGGACCGTCAGCTGTATAAGGCTCTGGAGCACCAGTACCAGTTGGGTATTGAAGCACTCAACCAAAACCTGCCAGAGTTCAAGGTGGAGCTCACATACAGGTAAGGGTATCTCATGAATATTTGTGTGCATGTCTTGATGCATACAACATTCAAGAGAGGGAACGTGTCATAGTAAAGTCATAAGTCCATGCTTCTTGTAGTTGTTGAATTGTTCTATCACTTTGCCATGTCATTCTGTAGAAGAATAGTATATGACCATAAATACTGATAAGGGTATTCACTCATGAAGCCTTATTTTGTGTACTGTGGCTGCTGTAACTTAACTTAAAAGCATGTGTCTAACATACTTTTATTTCTTTTTAAACTATCTATTTCAACAGCTAAAGGCAATGATAAACTTGGGATGGTTTCTTGATTACATTAATGCTGCTGATGTTATAATTGTAATGCTGATGAATACTGATGATGATGATAATATGCTTTATGCTGCATGCAGGCAACAGCGGCTCCAGTTTCTCCCTCCAATGGAGGAGATTCGTATGAAATACTATGGCCAGCTGAAGAGATTTCTTGCCATTCCTCATCACTTTAAAGTAAGCTTTATGCCTCTTTATACATACATTTTATGTAATTGAAAAACTAACTTAGTTGGTGGTCAGGCCACATTTTTATCAATACTATCTGTTATTAACAAGCTTTTTTCACATTTGTCTTGAATGAATTTGCATTCAGTCTAAGTCTAACACCTTATCATAATTTCTTTCTTTGACTTCTTTCTTTAAACATTTCTGTCTTGCTGATCCAGTATGTCTTCAGTTTATTACATTAGCTATTTTGTTTTCAGAAGTTCACTGTAAATACTTTGATTTAGATATCTTGTCCCACATGTCTGCAGATTATGATGTTGATCTGGTAAAAAGTGTCATGATGATATAGCTATGTTATCTGTGGCAGGGTGTGAATGAGGTGAATGAGCACCCAGTGTTTCCTGCCATTGTGGACCGCAATGCCCACCGCTTTGGACAGCTGTTCCAGAGGGCTGAGGAGCTCTTTGAGAGGCTGGAGAATGTCAAGGACCGTTTCCTGGATCTCTGTGCGATTGGTAGTGGTGATATGGAACAGCTGGTGGAGCAGCACTGCAAGACAGCTGAGGATTGGGACAGGTAAGTAGGGACAAGATCCTGTCCTTTTTCAAAACACTGCATTTTTCATTGGGACATCATCCAACTTCTTCATCAAATCTTACTAGTCTCTCAAGGCCAGTCGAGGGAGCAAGACCAGGGAGGAGGAAGAAGTGAAGCTAGCAGCATATCAGCTGGCTACTAGTCAGTCCTGTGCTGTTTCCCTCTGAGACAGTGACAGTGAATACGGTCAGATTGTATCACACAACAGCAATGAGTAGTGTGTTGAAGTGGTGTTTATCTTCCATGGTTATCTGCCCATCTTGGCCATTGTATCTGTCACCAGACCACACATTAATTTCACACCATAGCTAAACAAGGCCCCGTTCATGTAATGAATTTTCGGTTTAACATACTATGTAAAATTAGACCAAAAAGTCCGCATAATGTACAACCACATCCATTTTAGCGAATTTTCCGTGTTTGAATTTGCCGGGTGAGGGACCGAACACGGCAGCTTTGCTGTGATTGGCTGGCTCCCCACCTCTGTCTCTAGTGCTCCTAAGAAGACAAGGAAGGTTCTAAGCCTTCAGGAGAAGGCTGCTATAATCAAGAGGTTGGAGGAGGGCGCCAAGCCGTCGATGCTGGCAGATATGAAATTAAACTTTCACGGTCGCCTGTGTCTACCATTTGGGGGAAGCGGGACCAGATAAAAGAAGCCTCATTGGTCATCATTCAGACTGGACAGCTGTAACTCCAGCACATCCAAGATCCGAGACTTGACAGGATGGAGCTGATGCTGACCATCTGGATTGAGGACCGAAACCAGAAACGAATGCCTGTTAGCCAGGCTTTGATCATGGACAAAACACGATCGCTGTGGGATGCCATGAAAATGGAGGAAGAGGCAGAGCTACAGCCGTCCACCTCAGGGGCACAACCATCCACCTCAGGACCACACCGGTATGAGGAATTCAAGGCCAGCGAGGGATGGTTTCGGCAGTTTAAGGTGAGTAACTAAAAATACATAGCTTGCACATGGTGCATATATACATGTATTTGTGTGTACAGGTTTCAAATAAAGCCTGAAATAGATCACATATTATATGATTGTACTACAGCTATTTTATAAACTTAAATATGTAAAACCTAAAATAGCTGATACGTGATGCATTTCTTTGTTTCTAGATGTGGGCGGAGCTCCATAACATCAAGATTACGGGGAATCGCGCAACTGCTGACGAGGTGGCAGCAGAAGCCATCCCTGACGAGTTCAAGAAGCTGGTGAGGGAGGGAGGCTACTCACCTCGCCAAGTTTTCAATGTTGACAAGATGGGCCTGTATTGGAAGCACATGCTCAGCAGGTAATATATTTACAAAAATTAATGTAATAAATTTTCAATGTACAAATTTAAATGTTATTGAAATGTTAATTAATCAAAACTTTCTCAAACTTTTCAGAACATTTGTGGCGAGGGCAGAGAGGTCGGCTCCAGGCTTCAAGGCCGACGAGGGCAGATTGACGCTGGCGTTGGGTGGCAACATGGAGGGTGACGTCAAGCTGAAGCCGTTTCTGCTGTATCACTCAGCCAACCCCAGGGCCCTCAAAGCCATACCGAAGGACCATTTACCTGTTGTATGGCAGGCTAACAAGAAGGCATGGGTGACAGCAACGATGTCAATAAAACACCTTGTTTATTAATATAGAATTTTATTTAACCCATATAGTATGTTGGGGATACTTGGTTATTAATGGTATAGGTACGTATATATAATTTTTTTTCTAACCCATGTGGTATGTTGGGGACCAGCCCAGAAGGCATCCCCCCTATTTCCATTATTTCTTATGGAAAAATTACATTCGCTTAACAAATTTCCGTTCTATTAACAGCTTTGACACCCCATATCTTGTTCGTTAAGCGGAGTATTGCTGTATCTTCACCTCTGGCAATATCTGCTGAACAGTGGCAGATGACTGACAGCCTTGCCATTCTGCATGTGTGGCTTTGAACCCTTGTGTGTTGTGTAAAAGTCTTTATTCCATAAACTGTATCACTAATCTTTCAAATCTATGAATACTTATTTGACTAAAATACAGGCAACCCCCGCTTAACAAACGGGTTACGTTCCTAAAAAACTTTTGTTGCGTGAATTTTCTTTAAGCAAACCAATTATAACAAGTTTGACCCCTGATTTGAACTTCCATTGAGAGTAAACAAAGCAAGATTGCATCATAGTACAGTAAAAGGTTTAATGAAAGTAAAGATTATGAAGTTAAACATTGCTTAAGTTTAATTTAACCCATTAAATCCCAAGTTTTTTTGGCTAAGAATTTTCTAATTCTTTTAATAAATATTGTAGGAGAGGGGATAATAAAGGATAATTTGTGTGGTTAAATTGCTTTATTTCCTCTAGTATTCTTGAAATAAGCTGTCCTCAAATGAGGACATTGGGACAATATAATTGCATCTTTTATTAATAAGCTCTCCTCATACAATGAAACTGGGAATGTAACATAAAACTCTAATGTTGAGTTTCTCACACTTTGGTTAAACAAGAAAAGCATATTCATCTTTTTTCTAGAAAAAAATACATAAACAACATAAAACAAGTATATATTTGTTCTTATGAAACATACTATACACTATCCGAGCAAATGAAAACTAAAGTCTGAATTTGATATTTCTATATCTTGTGTTCACTTTTTGTGGTATGGAGCAAAACATTCAATACAAAGGGTAACATTGCACTTGACACAGTAGGTTCTTGGTTTCTTGGAACACAGCTTCATTTGACAACGCCTTTGTTGTTCTCTCTTTGCAATGATATGGTCCTTACTGTCATACCGAACATCATCGAGAGATATAGAGGCACTGATTTTTCTTACTGATATGCCTGCTTCACCTGATTTCAGATATGGCACACATATTGCTCTTTTGAAGCTAACTAAATCAAGCTGTTCCTTTTCCTCGTGCAATAGTTTATGTATGATCCATGCATTTAGAACCGTCATATCCAGTACACGAGTGAAAAGGGGCCAGTACCACTTCTTTCACCTCAGAGATGTTGCATATTTTCCAGCCAACCAGTCATGGTGATCCACTCCTCCCATGTTAGCATTATAGCTGTTCAGAACATTTGGCTGAGGAACATCACCTTTTGCCTTTATATCACTCTGCCATCTCTTTACATTTCTGACAGGTTCAATTGTGTCATAATTTGTCCCAACACATACACACTTGTTGTCAGACCAGACCATCTAATATACATAACTTCTTCATTAGTATCAAACATATAATCATATGACCCTCTTTTATCTTTCTTCATAACATTAGTTGGCCGTAAGGGACACTTGCTCAGTCTGTTATCTCTTATTGTACCTGTAGCTTGATAGCCAAGATTCCGAAGATGAACCAACAAGTCATACCCAGTGAAAAAGTTATCAAAGATTTTACTCTAAAATTAGACGGTAGTTAAACACATTCTTATGCATCACTGAGAGGTAATTTTTGCTCAGACTGATGAATAAGCAACAAAGCATACATTTAAATTGCCTACGGATTATTCTAAACACAAATATTTAAGAAATTTAATGTTTTTTCAAGTGTCCTCAAATGAGGACAATGGGTAAAAGTCATTATAATGTACACTAAAGTATGTATGTAAGTAATATTATAATGTTGTTGATCTTAGATTTATGAAGGGAGGGAGAGTGGAGCAGGAGAGATGCTAGCCAGCAACCTGTGGAATGTAAACAAAGGGCACATCATTATACCGCATACAAAACTTATGTACCACATTTCCATAAGGCTTTTCATTTTATCCATTGCAGAGTCATGAGTTCAGGTGGTTCTTTTAATTTGCAAGGAAGATACGGTCTCACCAGCCTTCTCAATAGAGTCTGCTGACTTGAAAATAGTAGAGACAGTAGATGGAGTCAACCATGGTGGCGAGCAATGCTGTTAGTTTTCTCACTTCTCTTGTGTCTGTGAATAATATCCAGCTTCACTTCAAGAATAAGAGACTTCCTGGTCTTCTTGGCAATGTTAGGCGACTTTGCTGGGTGTTTTGGTGGCATGTTGAGCGAGGGAAGACGAGCTTCTGCTGGACGCTGTTATTGTTTTGAACTAAGAGCGGGGAAGGGTAGGGGAGTGAGTGGTGCGCGTTTTGTCCACGAGGCGCAGGTGTATTCAAAAGCCTGTTGGCTTGCGTGATACGGCAGGGCTTTCAAACTTAGAAAAAATTACCTGGATAAAATTTTGTTAAAGCAAGTTTTGGTGTTCATTATACAAGCAGATGGTAGTAAAAGGAAACGTTCGTTGTAGCAAAATTTCATTGTGTGAATGTTCATTAATCGGGGGTTGCCTGTATATCTACAGGTCTGTATATAGACTATTCTGGCTCAAGTCATCACATGCATGATTTTTCCCCAGGAACTTGCGAGCTTCAAAGGGAAAGGGACAGGAAATAGGGCGGCTGCCAAGTCAGGAGAAGATTGACTGCTTCACCATCAGTTTCCAGCCCCTGAGGGTGGAGCTGGAGATCATGAACCGTCGCTACTGGGACATCCTGGTTCAGTCCCTTCACAATGCTATCATGAAGGACATTACCACCATTGAAAAGTTCACAGAAGATGCCATAGAGGTGAACACATGTAGATGTTTGTTAAATATGTCTATTCATATGAAAGATAACAATTCCATTCAAAGAAGCGGATAATGAATGGAAACTTTTAAGCCATGTACCTTTAAATATTCTTTAGTTAAAACCTGAACTATTATCCATCTTGATTGCTTTTTCTAGAGGTGGTTTAGTGTATTTATATATATCATGCACAAGAATTGAGCATTAAATTTGTTGGGCAGTAGTTCAAGATGTTGTGGACTCAGATGTGAAACTATGTGTGTTCTTTCTCACTATACATCCATCTATTGCTGCTTTACTCTCCTAAACCTCAAGTCCCAAGTTATTCATATTATTTTGTGATTCATGGGAGGTGATAGCAGAATGGTAATAATAAAGAAGTGAGAAAGGAGGAGGGCATAGAAGCATGTGCAGAATCAAAAGGGAAAAAATTACTGAATAAGAAAAATTGCACTAACAGCATTAAATTTATGACACATTTTAAAGGGACTAAAAAAGATATTAGAAAAGGGAGATAGAATCATACATATCAGGAGAGAGGAATGTATATCAACCACTTCAGTACCATGATGCATTTCCATATTCACTCTGCTTACTATTTGGTGATTTTGTACAGCTTCAGAAACTTGTGTGGGGATTGAAATAGTAAAGACTCTGGCTATTAGTCTTCTGACATCCATAGACCCTTCCTAATGTTAATAAAATGGTCTAATCATACACAAATCTCAAGGATAATAATGTGTTCTATTAGTGAAGGGGTTAACTCAAGACCAGATGAATATGGAAACGGTGGAAGAAAGATAAGTATACTACAAGGTAAATGTGACTCCAGGTACTGAGGAAACAGCCACAGACTGTGGAGGAGATTGCCAACGCCAGCAGCAAGCACAGTGAGTACATCCAGCAGACTGAACAGATGGTGGAGCTGTTCAATGAGGCAGAGCGCAAAAACAAAACTCTGGCTTCCTGGACTAAGGAGAGGGTGGAGCAGCTATCCAGAGTCACCATGCAGTGGGACAACTACAAGTCACTAATGGATAATCATGAACAAATAGTGGCTAGACAGGTTAGTTAGTGTGATTGGAGTGCTGTACTTTCCTTAAAATGTGTATGCTGTATCTTTATAAGAGGAAAAAATTGATAGTGATGTATCTTTGTTTTTACAATTTACCAACTTTCCTTTTTTTTCTCAAGTGAAAGATTCAAATAAAACACAACAATTTTCAGCATACTGTTGATCATTCAAAAAATATGAACAAGAATAATGTTGTAGCCATTTTGGATTTAAAAAATTGAGACTGTTTGTCTCGCAGTACTAGGAAAAGGATAAGCAAGCCTAAAATAAGTTTTGTTTTTTTTGCAATTCTTAAGGTTTTATATTTTTGTTCAATGTCTTCAAACACTCTCCAGATGGAAGTGATCATGAGCAGCCTTGAGAGTCAGACAAACAACTTCAACAGTGAGGTAGAGAAATTTGGAATGCGCTGGTATCAGCTGCGGCCCCGAGAGGACCAGTTGGAGGGTGAGATGGACGTGCAGGCCTCTATTGCTTTCATCACTGAGAAACGTCTTGAATGGGACCAGCTGATGGAGATGAGAGACAGACTGAGGTGAATCTTTTCTCTCTCATCTTTCTTACCATACAATGACATCATTTCTTTATGGATTGCTATTTTCATTATCTCTTCTTGATTGAGCAGAGAGCAGAAAGTTCAAACATATGAAGATGGTTGATTGTTGAGGCATTGATATTTTTTATACTGCAGCATGATGTGAGTAAAGACAGCTTCTAAGTAAAAAAAAATGAGCCTCACTAATCATGTGCATTGAAGGAGGAGTTCTCTAAGAATTATAGCAAAAAGAGAATATGAATGTAGTACATGTACATATGGATGAATTGTAATACAGTTGATAAACAGCAATGATAAGTTGATAGCTATGTTGGAGATGAGGGACTGTACATGTATTATATTTAAGAATAATGAAGCAATTGTTATGATGCTATTGAGCATCTTGGGTACCTTGTGTGTTTGCCTCAGAAATGACTACCAGCACTTCAACATGGGAGAGCCAGTCTTTCCTGAGGTGGAGGACATAGAGGCAGATCTTAAGAGCCATGAGCAGATATGGGGCCTGTTTGAGGAGTTTAATACAAGCATGCAACAGTTTGCTGATGAAGAATGGATTGTGTTTAGGAGCAAGACTTTCAAATTTGAAGAGTTCCTCAATCAGTGGAGTAAGTGCAAAGCGTCTTCAGCTTTTTTATGGCTTTAGAAGAAGAAGCCAAACCATGTTTCTGGTTAATGTCTGGCGTCATTGCACATTATGTAATTACAAAATGCTTAAAGATGTCATAGAATGTATTCACATGAATTTGTATGGGTTAAGAAATAAGACTTCAACAGGAATCCATGGAGAAATAGGCAGCTGTGATGGGTGTTGTGTGGTGAAGGTTACTGCATTATTGATGCTTTGAAATGAGTGTTCAGAAATTTCTTTCACAAAATTTGAAGGAAACAGTTTCTAGCCATCTGCTTCCATCCCAGTCCAGTAACTATTCATGACAGAGGAAACAGAAGCACATACATTCATCTGAGGGATTTATTCTGACATATTGATTTTATAGCTTTATCAAATCATCTTTTTTTTTCTGTAGTTGGCACTTTATTTATGCTAATTGCATAAAGGAACTTCCTTAATCCTGTCCTGTGAGAGCAAACTTTATCAGATGACAAGCTCAGCAACTCTGGAGAAACCACACCAGTCACTGTGCGCCTCATCCGTGAGCTGGAGAAGTACCAGACGATGGTGCCAGTTCTCAAGTATGTACGTGGTGAGGTGTTCTCCGAGAAGCACTGGATTGAGATGTACAATCTCCTTGGCATCCCATCAACCACCACCATTGATAAACTCACCTTTGGGAACTTCCTCAAGGTTAGTAGAAATATGATTACTGCATGAGGAATACCTTGGTCTCTTATATTTTCTGTTATTTAGCAAGACTTGGCAGTAGGTTGCTTTCTCTCATAGGAGTCATAATCTTTGGTAAGTCACTTTTTTAGATGAAAATTAAGTTTCACCCAATCAGAACTACATTTTTCATATAGAGTGCTAACTGAAAAGAGTCAAGAGTTAACACTCAATAATAAGACAATAACTATTCTTTGCATTCTTGGCATATAGAAAAAAAAATTAAGAATATCTATGTTGACAGGTACGAGAAGAACTGGTGAAGCAGGCTGATGCCCTGAAAGAAATGAATTCCAAGGCTGCAGGGGAAATAGTGATACGGCAGGCGCTAGGAGAGTTGGACGTGTGGGAGGTGGATGCTCGCTTCACCCTCACTCCACACATCAACTCTGCAGGGAACCAAGTCATGCTCATTAAGGAGTGGAAGGATGTCATCAACAAGGCAAGAGAGAGAGAGAGAGAGAAAGGGAGAGACTCATGAATATCCATTGTTGGCTTATTGAATAAGAAAATACTGCATTCATTGGTATAATGATTACCATGGTTTTATAGGTAGGGGATCACCAGAGTCTTCTACAGTCACTCAAGGACTCTCCTTACTATCCAGCCTTTGCTGATCGAGCACGAGTGTGGGAACAACGACTTGCAGACCTTGATGAGTACCTTTCTAACCTCAATCAGATCCAGGTAGAGTCAGCTGTTATTTCTTGTTTGAGGAATGAATAATAAATGAACTTCTAGAATATGTATAAAAATATATAGCTAACTTGGACACCAAAGTTAGCTAAATTCAGTGTTACTCTTTCTTGGATCAAGAGATCTTTTCCTTTACAGGAAAATTTATCTCCAAAACTTTATTGGCCTTCAATTAGGAAATGAGAAATTGAATGAGATGAAAACACTGTACAAACTAATTATGAAGCACAAAAAGATGCCCTTGTCCTACAAAGATCTATGGTACCTGTATACTATGCTGAATGACCTGTGTGCTGGCAGAGGAAGTGGGTGTACTTGGAGCCCATCTTTGGGCGCGGTGCCCTACCCAAGGAACAAGGCCGCTTCAGGAGAGTGGATGATGACTTCAAGGCCATCATGGCTGATGTGGCAAGGGACAGCAAGGTGGTGTCTTTGTGTCGTATCAGTGGCTTCAGGAGCACACTCTCCACACTCCTTGATCAGCTGGCTTGGTGAGTAAGTTGGAAGGATTGATAATGGGGGAAAAAAAAAAAATTTATATAAGAGGGAGAAAACAGCCAGCCAAGTCTAATCAAAGCTGGATAAAATGGATTGTCTGAAGAGAGGAATAAGTAAACCTGTACTTTTCCTCTTATAAGAGAGATTTTTGACACACTATGATTGACTTCAAGATTTTGATACAGTAATTGATCTTGATATGATGGAAACTATATCCATTTACACAGTGTCACATATTTCCCTTGTCATCAGGTGTCAGAAGAGCCTTAACGAGTACCTGGAAGAAAAAAGGACGGCATTTCCTCGCTTCTATTTCATTGGTGATGATGACCTGCTGGAGATTCTTGGTCAGGCCACTAACCCAGAAGTGATACAGGTGGGTGGCTTCATCCAGTATTGGTGGTAATCTTCATCTGTAATCTCCAGTGCATCAGGAAGAGAGAAGAAAATCACTATATACCTTGTTTCAGAGCATGTCCATAGAATAATGGAAGTTTACATAGTGTGTTTATGGATATTATCAAAATTTTCAACTAGAATGAGATCTGTTATTTATGTAAGCTTTTTCTTTCTTCACAGTCACATCTGAAGAAGCTCTTTGGAGGAATCCACTTTGTCAAGTTCAATGAGGGGAACACCCACATCACAGCCATGAAGAGTCTGGAAGGGGAAACTGTTCCACTGAAGAAGCCCGTTGAAATAACCACCAAAGTTGAAGTACGCAAGCAATGATTACACATGTGTTTGTTGGTGTTAGTGGGAGACTTCTTGGTGAATACTACACATTTGTTGAAGAAAGGAGAGCTATTGATATGGCATGCATTATATATTTAGCTATTTACTGAGGAACAATTTTTTCTTATGTTTTGGTGGCATGACAAGATAGTGATGCCCAGACTAGTTTTATCATCAGTTGTGAAATGAGATCAATGAAGAATTAGTGATCATTTTAACAATTTATTCGTATTTTGTGTGGAATCTTGACATACCTTTCCTAAATTCCTTTACAATATGTGCGTAAATACATCAGAAATGTACATCAGCTGAATATGTTCTTTCTTTCGTACAACATTCTCAGTTCATATATATATATATATATATATATATATATATATATATATATATATATATATATATATATATATATATATATATAACCAAGTTAACCAAATAATGTGTGATGTCATTGTGGTAAGGAGGCCTGGTGCAAATTGTGAGATCAGTAATGAAAATGGTCATGTTGATGTTTCGTAGGAGTGGCTGAGTCACCTGAGTGAAGGGATGAAAGGCACGCTGCAGCAGCACCTCATCCAGTGCCTGTCAGAAGCCCGCTCAGATTCTGGCATGGATCCTCTCAAGTCACCCTCACAGGTCTGTTAAAACCTCACTCCTGAAAGAGTTCAAGTCATAGGAAGGAAGAAATACAGAAGCAAGCAGGGAGTTCCAGAGTTTACCAGAAAAATGGATGAATGATTAAGAATATTGGTTTGCTCTTGCATGAGAGTAGAGGACAGAACAGGAAAAACTGAAGAGTCTTGGGCAGCAGGGTTTTAGGAGGAGGGGAAACATACAGTTAGCAAGATGAGAAGAGCAGTTAGTATGAAAATAGTGGTAGAAGATAGCAAGAGATGCAACACTAAAGAAATCAATCAAGGGCTGAATACAGTTAGATAGAGGGGAGTTGATAAGACAAAATGCTTTTGATTCCACCATGTCTACATAGAATGGTGTGAGATTGCTGGCCTAGTATGTAGATAGATGAACAATAAAGGCATTAATCTGTGTCATTCATGCCTCAGATCTTGTGTTTGGCTGATGCCATTCTCTTCACTGAGCGGTGTGAGGAGTCCATCAGGGAAGGACGACTCACCAACTTCAAGAAGGAGCTCGAGGTGCTGGCCACACACCAACACATGATTTGCAGGGACTTGAGTCTGGAAACAAATAACCACCCCACATGACAAATAGCTTTAGACCATTCTAACTCTTTGAGTAATGACAACTAAAATATTTCATACTGTGTAAATCTTTTTAACTATCAAAAAAATACTAATTGTGTAAATTTCATAGTAACTTTAGCCCCTATCACTCCACAGGCCAAACTGGAGTCATACACCAATGTTGACCTCAGCTCTGATGGGTCCAGGGAGAGCCAGGTGGACAGTCATGTGCTTGAACTGAAGCTGAAGGCTCTCATCTTGGACACCATCCACAACATTGACGTGGTCACCTCACTCATCAGGGCAAGCACCACAACCCTGGCAGACTGGGAATGGCAGAAGCAACTAAGGTGGACAGTACATACTATTAGTTTGTCCTTATGCACAAGCAGGGCTATTGAGATTTAAATCAAATTTAAAAACTTATCTGTTTTTAATAAGTTTAAGTCAGCAAAACAAAATCATTCTCTCTCTCTCTCTCTCTCTCTCTCTCTCTCTCTCTCTCTCTCTCTCTCTCTCTCTCTCTCTCTCTCTCTCTCTCTCTCTCTCTCTCTCTCTCTCTCTCTTCTTATATTCTCTACATCTGTTATGTTTTTGTCTGTATGTAAGTGATAACAGTGTTGTTGGGGAGTGATCAGCTCTCATCTTTTGGACCTGGGCAAGAGCATGCAAGTTGAGAGTTGTTTACTGGCTATTTTGAATGGCAGGTCACATTTTTATCCATTGACACTAACAGTATTCAACTTTTCCTTTCACAGGTGAGCATCCTTTTAATTATGTAACTTTCTACAGGTTCTACATGGGTGAAGACCAGTTAGCCATCATGAGGATGGTGGATGCTCAGTTTGCCTACACCTATGAGTACCAAGGCAATGCTCCTAAGCTGGTGCACACTCCCCTCACTGACAAATGTTACCTCACACTTACACAGGTAACTAATCATGTGTGCAGTCAAATTCTAACATTAGCTTGTGCTATTCATATTGAATTATGAAGCAGACATCATCTCCTCATTCCAGAAACCAGGAAGGATATGCATTTCTATCAGTAAATCATCATTCCTATATAACTTTAAGGAAAATAACTCAGGACTACAGTGTTAATAAAGAAGAAAGATACATACACACATGGATGCATATATTGCCATCATAACTAAAAATGATTAACTGAGTCAAGGCACACAATTTTCATATTTACACTTATTCACATCACTCTCTTTACCCATCTGCCCATACTAATGCTGTATTTTTATTCTGATCATCCAAGTTACTCCAAACATACTCCTTAGATATCCCATCTCCATTGCATTCACTCTCTTTTTTGTTTGCTTGCATCATGCTCCAAGTCTCAGCTTTATGCTGTGCAGGAGCTATTACCATTTATATTCTCTTCACATTCATTCCAAGTGCCTTCCTTACCCTCATACAATCTAATGAGACAGTCTACCATCTCCATCTCCTCACCATTCAAGTTTGTTTGTTAACATCTGAGCAGCTTAGCTGTGTTCTTCATCTTGCCTCCGTGACTAGAATGCTACCTCTGTTTGATTACTGTAATCATATAGGATATTTATTGCTATTGTGATTGCTTGCTTTTTATTCAAATGTACTGCTAACTTGCTCTAAACATTACATGTTTCTTATGGGAAAAATTTTTCAAGTATACTTCCTGTTTGGTAAAAGTCTAAGGATCTGGAACAGGTTAAAGATGCATACTGAGGCACCACTATACTTGAAAGTTTATTTCAAGGAGTTTTTTTGTCTTGTATTCAGGGCATGCACATGGGATTGGGAGGTAATCCATACGGTCCTGCTGGCACCGGGAAGACTGAGTCTGTCAAGGCTCTTGGAGGACTGTTTGGGCGGCAGGTGTTAGTGTTCAACTGCGACGAGGGGATTGATGTCAAGTCCATGGGGCGCATCTTTGTGGGATTGGTAAAGTGTGGTGCTTGGGGCTGCTTTGATGAGTTCAACCGTCTGGAGGAAGCTGTGCTGTCTGCCGTGTCCATGCAGATCCAAACTATCCAAGCTGCCCTCAAGTCACAGGCTGCAACCACAACACTGCTAGAAAAGGAGGTGAGGATGAGAAGACTGTGCAGAACTTCCTTTGTTTTCTTTCTTCATGAAAATGTGTTTACCATAGAGATATCAGGAATAGTAATGGTTACATACTTTGCATGAAATTTTTATTTCTGTTAAAGAAAAGCAACCTAAAGAAATTTCTGGAAATAATTTTGCTTGCCAGGTAGATGAAGTTGTTTCCTATTTGAACTGAGAGATGTCTATGAAGATGAAGCTGTATACTCTCAAGATTAATGCATTAACTTGATCAATACATGAAATATGAAACAAGTGAATGTTAAGATGTTCATTATATACCAGTCGTGTCATAAAATTTTGTTTGCCAGGTGCCGGTTGATTCCAATGCAGGCATCTTCATCACTCTGAACCCAGCAGGCAAGGGTTATGGAGGTCGCCAGAAGCTCCCAGATAATCTAAAGCAGCTGTTCCGTCCTGTTGCCATGTCCCGGCCAGACATTGAACTCATCGCTGAAGTCATTCTCTTCAGTGAAGGCTTCAAAGATGCCAAAAGTCTGGGTCGAAAACTTGTAGCAATTTTCAACCTATCAAGGGAACTACTGACCCCACAGCAGCATTATGACTGGGGCCTTCGAGCACTGAAGACAGTCTTGAAGGGTTCAGGCAACCTGCTACAGCTGCACAGGTCTGCACTGTTTGTGTTAGATTTTATTGTAATTAATGTCTAAAAATATGGAACAATCTCTCCAGATAGTATAACATCTTGACAAATTAATAACAGAACTTGACATTCATTTATGCTTAAAAGAAAAAATCTAGCTATGAGAGGGTAACAACAGGTTCTGGTATAGTGTAACAACAGGCAATTGTTTGCTTTGTGCTGTGCAGGAAGACAAAGACAGAGGAGAGTAGTGGTGGGGAAGAGGTGGAGAAGGGAGTGGAAGCAGAGTTGGTGGTGCAAGCCCTGCGCCTCAACACCCTCTCCAAGCTGACCTTTGCTGACAGTTCCAGGTATGAGATTCATACAGATTCCAATTTGTATTCTTCCACCATTTACAATATCTCCTCAACTCTTTACTTGGCCCAATTATTATGTTTTCATAGCTGTATGAAACTTATCATTCTATATGATCTCTTATTAGTTTGTGTTGTGCCTCTGGAATTCTTTTTGTAAAAGACTTAATCTTGGAAGATCAAGGTTTTTCAACATTCTAAAGTTTAGTATTCCCAATGTTTATGAATGATTTTGAGACAAATTGTATACATGCTAGTTAATGTCCACTTCAAAAGACAACTAACTTTTTATCATTATTTCAAAACTTCATACCAATCTTCCTTACTTTCACAGATTTGATGAACTGGTGAAAGATGTCTTCCCAGATGTCAAGTTCAGAGGTGTTGGTTATGAGAGTCTGGCAGACTTGTTGCATGAAACCTTTAAGGAGCTGAGCCTTATCCCCAATGAAAGACAAGTCAAGAAGTGCCTTGAGCTGCATGAGCAACTACAACAGCGGATGGGTGTGGTGGTGGTGGGGCCCTCAGGCTCTGGGAAGACCACTCTTTGGCAAACTCTTCGAAAAGCTCTCCTCAAGATGGGCAAGACTGTGAAGAAGTATGTTATGAATCCCAAAGCCATGCCCCGCCAGCAGCTGCTCGGCCACATTGACCATGACACAAGGGAATGGTCAGACGGAGTGCTGACCGCCTCTGCCCGCCAGGTTGTGAGGGAGCCACCTGAAACTACGTCTTGGATCATTTGTGATGGAGATATTGATCCAGAGTGGATTGAATCCCTTAATTCTGTGCTGGATGATAATCGCCTGCTCACCATGCCATCTGGGGAAAGGATACAATTTGGTCCTAATGTTAATTTTCTGTTTGAGACACACGACCTCTCGTCAGCTTCTCCT
The DNA here is from genome assembly GCF_017591435.1 of Portunus trituberculatus. NCBI lineage: Eukaryota > Metazoa > Arthropoda > Malacostraca > Decapoda > Portunidae > Portunus > Portunus trituberculatus. The sequence goes on along the minus strand of NC_059292.1, from coordinate 29,813,199 downwards.
GCTACTATTTCTCGCATGGGCATGATATTCCTCAGTGATGAAGACACAAATATTCACGCTGTTGTTAATTCATGGTTGGCCTCTCAGAATGAGGCATCACAGCGCTGCCTTGAGCCTTACATAGAGGAGTACTTCTTCAAGGCCCTGGAGTGGGTGCTCAAGGCTGGGGAAGCTCAAGTGGACACTACATTAGTGGGATGGGTTCTCAATGGCCTCTCACACCTTCAGGATGTCACTAGTAAGGCACATTTTGCTCTAGCCCTTGTGAGAGGGCTTGGGGGCAACCTGCCAGAGACCTTGAGAGCAGACTTTGCCAGAGAATTGTACTCCTGGATGGGTGAGCATCTGCCAGACCAGCGCAAGCCTCTCAACGTGTACTATGATGCTTCCCGAGACCGCCTGGAGCCTTATACAGCAGAAATGGTTGAGGAGGTGGCAGTAGTAGACACAGCCGAGGTTCCTCTCATACTGACAGCAGATGCCAAGTGTTCTCTAGACTATTTCTCACCTTGGCTACAGATGGAAACTCAGCAGTCCTTCATCCTGGTGGGACCAGAAGGCTGTGGCAAAAGGTAAGTTGTCAGTACATAGAAGGCATCTTTGTTTGTGTATCATCATCTTAATGCTTTCATGTGTATATAGGTAAAAATTATATCCAGAGCAGTATGGATGCTAACTCACTGTCCTCCATGCATACCCACCCCCTAATATCTATAAAGGCTTAACATTCCATCAAAATAATTTCAATTAAATCTTTTAACTTAACTTTCCTATGTAAAGTTATAAATTTTTTCTGTAGTATATTAAAGGATTTTGCATGGACAGTGACTTATGTACCATTTTAAGTGTTTTTTACATATAGTGACATACAAATACCTTTTATTTATACAAAGCCATATATTGGTATTTTCTTATTGGAAACAGTCTGCTGCTGAACCATTGCTTCTCCCAGCTGCGCAGCACCCAGGTGACCATGATCCACTGCAGCGCCTACACTGCTCCTCATCACATCCTTCAGAAGCTGTCACAGGCCAGTCACCCTTGTAGAATACTCTCATCTATCTATCTTCTATATATCTATCTACATACCAGGCTGGCATTCCCATATGAGGCAGCCCAAAGTGCCTCACACTAATACACAGTTTACTCATTACTAATTGTTGGTTGTAAAACTAACACATGTAATTTGTTCTGTGGAGGATATAAAGTTACTTTCAAGAAAAAAAGATGTGTTGTTAGTCTGTTCACCTGCTCATGTGAAGGAGAGTCAGAGTTGTAGAGATGCTGACCTTTAAACCTGTAATGCAAATGTCTTCAGTGTCTTCCAATGTTTTCATAATAATGATTTTTCCTCTTCCTTTTTTTTTTTTTTTTTTTTTTTTTACCTCAAGTAGACTTAATGTTTTATTTTGCTGTGCTGTACTGTTGATCACTTGCTTTACCTCCAGTTTGTAAAGGTAGAAACTGATCTGTGATGCCCTGATGGATCCACAGATGTGTATGGTGCTCTCCACAAACACAGGCAGAGTGTATCGGCCCAAAGACTGTGAAAGGCTCATAGTTTACCTCAAGGACCTCAACTTGCCAAAACCTGATAAATGGGGCACTTGCCAACTCATTACCTTCTTGCAGCAGGTCAGTCATTCATTTGGAAAGATGAAGAGCTGGTGTTGTACCTTTCCTCACTTATTAAGACACTACAGATTTAGGTTGTGTTGAATAAAGCATAGTAACATGACTATTTCAGCCTCTTCAAATATCAATTTTTTTCTATAATTGTATGTTTAATTTCATGCTTGCTTCAATATCACAAGAAAATAATTGGAAAGAATGTGTTGTCCTTCAGGACCAGTTTTCATGCTAACTTTGATGGATGGCAGTTCATTTTTATAATAAAATGGTGCCTTGAGCTGATTCACAGTGCACACTACTATAAAATTGCATGAAATTTACTTATACATTGAATACCATCTTTTACTCAGGTTGTGACATATCGTGGTTTCTATGACAATAATCTTGAGTGGGTAGGCTTGGAAGGAGTGCAGGTTGTGGCCTCCATGACTGGTGGCTCAGCCCTCGGACGCCATAAACTCTCTACTCGCTTCACTTCTGTTGTGAGGATTGCCTCCATTGGGTAAGTGATTTGTGGTAGATTTGAGTGCTGCTTTGCTTAAAATTTGAAAAATAAGACAAATAGATAACCCGGATGTCATAGGAGAGCCAAGCTCTGAAGCAAGTACCAGCCGAGTGAATCCAGTGAAACAAATGCAGTACAACATGTTTAAGAAATTTCTTCTTTAATGAATAAGAATGTAAGCAGGTTGATTTTGACGTGACACTCTGGGATCAGAAACTGTGTTCTAAGTATTGATATTAGTCCAGGAAGGAATAGCTGCTTACCTTTAGAATTCTAGCCCATATCTCTTTCTTTGAGGTCAGTCTGTATGTTGGAAAATATTACATAGATAGCAAGCTACTCCCATTCATCACTGTGTACATTAATGTATAGCCACCCTGCAGGTACCCAGAGCGTGAGCAGCTGGTGAGTGTGTACACAGCCTACCTGCAGTCAGTGTTGAGGTCGGTGTGTGCTGATCACCCAGCGTGGACCAGCTCAGTCAAGGTCCAGCAGCTAGCCACATCAATGGTTAACATCTATCATGAGGTGAATTTCTTGAGATTGTGTCTACTGAGGATTAGGGAATGAGTAAATTCCCATTTGCACTGTTGTGACTGAGAAGGATGATCTACTTGTATTTGCTACAATAATGCCTATCAGTTTGCATTTAGTATAAACACACTTTTTTGACAAGAAGGTATTTGAAGTTTATGTTTGTTAATTAACAATCACAAAAAATCTTTTTAATAACACTCTTTAAGCTGGATATTTTCAGTATCAACATTATCCTAAACTTGCTTCTCAGTTAAACTGTAACAACTAGAGATATAAAAGGAAACATTAATGCTACAATAAAGGTACCTTTTCCTTGTTAGGTGCGTGAGGCCTTCAGTGTGGATGACTACAGCCACTACCTCTTCACTCCACGTGATCTGACACGTTGGGTTGTGTGTCTCCTGCGCTACCAGGTGCCTCCAGACGCCTCCTCTCTTACTCCTTTGCTCCAGGTCATTATTAACTCAAAGTTGTAATGTTTTCTTGTGTCTTCTCAATGTTCATAGATATATCACTGATAATTCATATATTTGCAATTCTCTCTCTCTCTCTCTCTCTCTCTCTCTCTCTCTCTCTCTCTCTCTCTCTCTCTCTCTCTCTCTCTCTCTCTCTCTCTCAAAAAAAAAAAAAAAAAAAAAAAAAAAAGTAAGTTGAGTCCTGAAAACTTTATGTGTATGTAAAGGGGCTATCACACTGGCCTATGATACGCGGAACACGGGCCATGGTTCTTGGTACGAAACCAGGAACACTATCACACACAAGCTGCCCACGTTCTTGCTATGCTAGGCAAACGGCCCAGCAACCAAGACAAAGCCTAATCAAAATAAACCAGAACAAAACCATGCCGCTTATATCTCAACCTGTGCTTTGTCCTGGAACTGCATTTGCACTTCCTCTTATTGAAGAAAAGTAAATAAAAGAAACTAGAGAAAAAGCGGAGACGTGCGCGATGGCAACTTTAGAGTCAGAGGTGGTTGCCATGAGCCCAAACTATCAACATGATATATATATATATATATATATATATATATATATATATACCTTTCAAAATTGATGAAATATTATTTAATATTCCAATATGAAAAATTTTGTCAGGTTCTTTTTAGTTCAAATAAAAGGTTTTTATTACATATATTATGTTTACTTTTCCACTGGGATAGCATACAGAGAACCGGGATTGATATGAAGCCATCCCAACTTGGTTTCGCTAATCCTGGGCAAGTTCCAGCTATCTGGAGCGGATGTACCTGGTTCCGCGTATCATAGGCCAGTGTGATAGGGGCTTAACTGTTTTTGTCTGTTCATTTGCCTGCTTGTCTATCTCTATCTACATGTGCATTTTGACAGGTGTGGCTGTATGAGGCTTGCAGACTCTTCAGAGACAAACTGGTAGAGGAGGAGGACATTCTGAAGTTTGATGGTTTCCTCCTGTCCGGCATCCAGTCAGACTGGGGTGTGGACCTCCGGGACTCCCTCCACAACACTTTTTATGTCACTCCTGCTGTAGCCTCGGTACGACTTTATTTCTCCTTCAGTCTCGTTACTGACTTTAGAGGACTGTATTTCTTACTTAATTTGAATGATGTCTATGAGAAATATTTTACTTCATCTTATAGCATAATTTTTGCAAGATAAAGTTAATACTGTGTAAATTTTTCATGTACACACACTCACAAAATGATCATTACACATTCAGTATGATACAGACTGACACTAAAGACAGATCCTTTGCTGAGGCTACTTATGTTGATATCCTTTTGTGTATTTTTTGAGCTGTTGCACTAATACGATTCAAGTGAGCAGCACTACTTAATGATGGAATATGTAACAAACAAGATAAATACACAGATTAGTGTAGTAGCTGTATTCACCACTTGTCCTATGCATGTTTCTGCCTGGTCCTATTTGGTACCCCATGCACTAACATGCTTACCAACCTTGCCAAGACTAGAGGGCAGTTCATTGTGAAACCACCCGTGTCAGAGGATGGCATGACGGCAAATGTGGTGGAGGTAAGCATGCAAGATCACTTTCCTGTCTTCAGGTAACTGCAGGTGCTCCACTACCCCGCCATGGCCATCCACTGGGCTTGATGGGAAAAGAGGATTGGAATGAGGTGGTGGAGAAGGCAGTCACCCAGTACAGCCGGGAGAGGCGGGAGATGGATCTTCTCATCTTTACGGAGGTACGAGGTCAAGCTGCAGGTAGCTGTGTGTATGTTGAAAGATGGCCTTGTCTTATCTTCACTCTGTCCTCTTTGATGTACTTTAGCACACTTGCCACTGACTATGTTGGCATCACTCACTTCTATTCACTTATACTTTGCAAGACAGCTTTGTTTTGTTTGTTGATGTAGAACCTCCTCTTGAGGTTCAGAGATCTGATTTTAAGGGAAAAATAAATTATTCACATTTTTTATTTGATTATTTTTACATACTCTAAAGTTTAGCAGTGTACATGAAAGAGTGTCCTAATTTTTTTCATATTACTAGATATCGCTTGTAAAAGACTTATCTGCACGTCATCTTATCCTTTGATAATATTTGAAGATTCTGTATATCACTGAGACCTTAAGCCATAACCCTGATCCCAGGTGCTGGAGGCCATGGCAAGGGTGGACCGCATACTGACATCTCCTGGGGGCTCCATGCTCATGGCAGGGAGGTCAGGGGTTGGCCGCCGAACAGCCATCTCTGTGGTGGCCAACCTGCACAGCATCAAAGTCATCTCTCCCTCCATGAGCCTTGAGTATAATATCAAGAATTTCAGGAATGATCTCAAGCAGGTATTATTAAGTCATGATGATGATTGATGTGAATATCAGAACACACTGATGTCTACTTGTAGGTTTTACTCAACACAAAACTCAAGTGTTTTTATGTAATAAGTAATCTCTATTAGTATAACATGATAAAGCAAGGTAGAACTCGTATGCATAGTAACACATTGTTCCTAATGCAACTCCTCACCAACTGACTTGTTGCTTAGATAAATCATGAACCAGTACTATACATGAAATAGGTATTGTTGGGTAGTCACCACTATGAAGATCATTATCATTACATAATTGTCATAAAATAATCATTGCAAAAAAGTCTGTCTTTTCCATTAATGCACATGTTAAATTCCATCTCACATTTTTCCCCTCACCAGGTGATGCAGAGTGCTGGGGTGGATGGGGAGCAAGTGTTGCTGCTGCTGGAAGACCATCACCTCGTCTCCTCAGCCTTCCTGGAAATCATCAACTCTCTCCTCATGTCGGGCGAGGTCAGTTCATGAAATATGGTGAAATAATTCCTCTATTTTTGTGTAAGCAATTCACCATCATTAAAGACTTGTATTCCCTTCATTTGATCCACAAGGTGAGGGCTTCATACTTATGTGGTTTGCTCAAGGACAGAAGAGTGTGTGTAAGCCTTATATATTTATATGCTGTGTGTATATATATATATATATATATATATATATATATATATATATATATATATATATATATATATATATATATATATATATATATATATATATATATATATATATATATATATATATATATATATATATATATATATATATATATATATATATATATATATATATATATATATATATATATATACATTCCTAAAAACGCGTTAAGTGAAATTTCGTTAAGCGAACCGATTACAACAAGTTTAACCACTGATTTGAACTTCCATTGAGAGTAAGCAAAGCGAGAGTGCATCATAGTACAGTAAAAAATTTAATGAAAGTAAATATTATGAAGTTAAACATTTAGGTAGTTTAATTTGTCATGATAATGTACACTTATGTATGTATGTATGTAACTTTATAATAATGATGATCTTAACTTTATGAAGAGATTCAGAGTGAAACGGGAAATACACTAACCGGCAACCTGTGGAATGTAAACAAAGGGCGCATCATGGTACCACATACAAAACTTATGTACCACATTTCCACAAGGCTTTCCATTTTATCCATTGTAGAGTCACGAGTTCAGGTGGTTCTTTTAGCTTTCAAGGAAGATGCGGTCTCACCAGCCTTCTTAATAGAGTCTGCTGACTTGAAAATAGTAGACAGTAGATGGAGTCAAGATGGTGGCAAGCAATGTTATTAGTTTTCTGGCTTCTCTCTTGTCTGTGAATAATACCCAGCTTCACTTCGAGAGTAAAACACTTCCTGGGCTGCGTTTGAGACGGCGCACCGGCACGTGCCGGCGCGAGACGTATCCTCTCAAACGCCAGTGAGAGGTAGCGAGTTGCTGTGCTGGGATTCTTTGGGACGCTCGCTCCCGAGAGGTGGTGCTGCGGTGACGTCATTAACAAACATGGCAGCCCAAACAACATGTTTCCAGTGCCCTTCGTGCCCTTTCCAGGGACTAGACTATGACTTGGTTCTCCGTCACACTCACAGATGCACTGGGAAGTACTTTACAAGTACCTGAGATGGAGAGGTGCTTTGAAGCAGTGGCAATATTTTGCAGTCATGGATGAAATATTTGCTGGAGATCCATCATAGCTCCTGATGCTTTGGCCGCCAGGGACGCGTTACCATAGCAACGAAGCGGTTTTGTTTATTTTACAGAGGAAGCTCCCAAAAGCGTTTGAAAAGACGATCCGGGAGTCTCGGTACGCCGGCACATGCCGGTGCGCCGTCTCAAATGCAGCCCTTGTCTTCTTAGGAACGTTAGGCCACATTGCAGGGCATTTTGGTGGTGAGTTGAAATAGGGAAGATATATATATATATATATATATATATATATATATATATATATATATATATATATATATACATATATATATATACATACATTAATACTCCGCTTAACGAACAGGATAGGTAGTGTCAAAGCTGTTCGTAGAGCGGAAATTCATTAAGCGGACATAATTTTCCCGTAGGAAATAATGGAAATAGGGGGATGCATTCTGGGCTGGTCCCCAACATATAACATGGGTTAAAAAAAACAATGTATATATATATATATATATATATATATATATATATATATATATATATATATATATATATATATATATATGTGTGTGTGTGTGTGTGTGTGTGTGTATATATATATATATATATATATATATATATATATATATATATATATATATATATATATATATATATATATATATATTACAAGCAAGAAAGGATTGTTTTGTAATGCATAAAGTGAAATCTTACATGAAATACCAAAAAATAAAGCAGAGATGATGAGATCGGCCACAGACGGCGGAGACTGCGGTGACTTGGCCACTTCTTCTTGGGACCTTTTTAGCTTGGCGTGTTGTCTTTCACCACGATATTAAATTTTTTTTCACTCCTCTATTGCCTGTTATAATGGATATCATATCTTAGTATTCATATACGCTCATGCCATGAGGATAACCTGGACTCCGTGGCACTGAGTGATAGTGAATTACTAATGAAATATCGCGGTATTTCATTAGTAATTCACTATCCAGGTTATCCTCATGGCATGAGCGTATATGAATACTAAGATGTGATATCCATTATAGCAAGCAATAGAGGAGTGAAAAAAAATTTAATATCGTGGTGAAAGACAACACGCCAAGCTAAAAAGGTCACAAGAAGAAGAAGAAGCGGCCAGGTCGCCGGAGTCTCCGCTGTCTGTGGCCGATCTCATCATCTCTGCTTTATTTTTTGGCATTCCATGTAAGATTTCACTTTATGCATTACAAAACAATCCTTTCTTGGGGGCAAAGCTTGTAAAAAGTTAATAGAAATGTTGTTTTGTGAACATATATGCATATATATAGGACAGTAACACCACCTCCAGAGGTAGTGTTCCCAGCAACCTCAGAGCAACCTCGTCACCATCCCTCCAAGCGTTCGTGGAAGCCACTTCGCGGCAGGAGGTTGCTCTGAGGTTGTTAGAGAATCTTGGATCCAGCTCCAGGAGCGCTAGAGACAGGCGGGGAGCCAGACAATCACAGCGAAGCTGCCGTGTTCGGTCCCTCACCCGGCAAATTCAAACCCAAAAATTTGCTAAAACGGATGTGGTTGTACGTTATGCGGACTTTTTGGTCTAACTTTATATAGTACGTTAAAACGGAAATTTGTTAGATGAACGTTCGTTAAGAGGAGTATTACTGTATATATATATATATATATATATATATATATATATATATATATATATATATATATATATATATATATATATATATATATATATATATATATATATATATATATATATATATATATATATATATATATATATATATATATATATATATATATATATATATATATATATATATATATATATATATATATATATATATATATATATATATATATATATATATATATATATATATATATATATATATATATATATATATATATATATATATATATATAATATAAGTTAATTAGTTAAATTAAAAAACCTTAGCCTTCAGATAAACATACAAAACACCAATGGTGTGAGTATTACAGGTTCCAGGCCTTTACACCCCTGAGGAGCTGGATCCTCTTCTGATGCCCCTCAGAGAACAAGCAGCTCATGAAGACTTCAGAGGCTCACAGTACACATACTTTGCTTCACGTAAGTGGTTGAATGTATTCTCAAATATCTGGCTATTGATGAAGCACTGGTTTCTTGAGCTGGTGAAGTCATGTGTGAGTCTCAAGCCATCTTTGATCTCTTTATTATGTGGTAGATGGAAGGATTTAATCAGTTATCCACTTTTCCTGCATGCAATAAATTGTAATGGGAATAATTCTCTCTCTCTCTCTCTCTCTCTCTCTCTCTCTCTCTCTCTCTCTCTCTCTCTCTCTCTCTCTCTCTCTCTCTCTCTCTCTCTCTCTCTCTCTCTCTCTCTCTCTCTCTCTCTCTCTCTCTCTCTCTCTCTCTCTCAAATTTTGCTTGGATGTCACATGAAACTGCAAATACCTAGAATCTTTTCATTCTTTATTGGGCAAATGAGGTGAAATGAAAACAAAGTGGTAGATACTTTGTTTTGTAAGAATATTACAGTTCCTCTAGAAGGACTCTTTCTTGCCCTCTGCTTTCATTCCTTTTAATTACTCATGTAGTACTCAGAAGATACAGAGACCTCTAAATTCCTATATCTCTGAAATGGAGTTTTGAAGAATGTTTCTGACTGACCAGAGATTTATATAAAAAAAACTTTATGGGTAAGTTAGTAGGTTGTCTGTTACTATTAGTATTTTATTTCACTTATTTCTTGCTTTCCTCTAAGATGCCATTATATTATTGAAAAATCACATGATTATTAAGAATATAAACAGTGTCATTATTTGTTACACATCTAGAACAGTATCCCTCCTACAGGTGTGATGAGAAATCTCCACATTGCTCTCATCATGGACTCAAGTAATCAGGAGTTCTCTGTGCAGTGTGAGAGCAACCCAGCGCTGTACAAGAAGTGCACTGTGCTGTGGATGGAGGGCTGGGCCAGGGACACCATGATCCAGGTGGGTGGTAGCAGTGGTGGTGCTTTCCTTGCCCTGCACTCCTACTTGAAGATAAGAAGAGTGTTGCTTTACAAATAGTGAAAGAAGTGTGGGAGGGAAGCTTCCATGTATTAATTAAATTAATTCATTAACTTTAGATACCCAGCATGCTCCTCAGTGAAAATGAGAAAGATGCCAAGAGTGGTAAAGAATTCTTGAGTTCCTTCCTGGCAGTACATGAGAGCCTGCCGTCACACCTGTCCACGCCACGCCGTTACTTGGCACTTCTTCACACATACCGAACTATGCATAATACTAAGAAGGAAGGCGTCACCCAGCGACAGCGCCATCTCAAGGTAAAACACAACAGTTCTCTACTTAATGTGAGAGACCAATGTTCTTTACCATTATATTAGAAGAATTTACTTGACTTACTTTTGAGCACTGTATATATACATAATACATATGTATACATTTTTGATACAGTGAAATCTCTCATTAACAGACTAATCGGAGTGAGAGATCCATTGAAATAAAGTGTGAAGTGTTTTAATTTGAAGTGGTTAGAAAAATAGAAATACAAGGAAAAAAACAACACTAATGTCCATAAAAGGAGCTGGTGCAGTTCACAAGAGCAGTGGTCAGACTGGTGCTAGGCTGTGGTGATGGTGACAATGATGAGTCTACACTGTATTCTGTTTGCTTTTCTACCTCACACTTCTCTGTTATTCACAACCTTGTGTGTCTATTCTTTGTACTCTTATGTAAGCTCATATGAAATTAGTACATTTTCTCAACTAATCTCTTTTAATGATATTGATACCAGGCAGGTGTAGCCAAACTGAATGAGGCCCAAGATGTGGTGAGCCGCCTGAAGGCTGAGGCAGCCAAGAAAGAGGTGGTATTGGCAGAAAAGCAGGAAGAAGCTAACCGTGCCCTCCAGCTCATCACTGACACCATGAAAAATGCCAATGACCAGAAGGTGCAAATGGAAGCTCTTAAAGAACAGGCATTAACTGAAAACAAGAAGATTACTGAAAGGTAAATGTTATACAGGATATAACTGTTTTGTCCATCTCCCTGAAGCAAAGGTCATCAGTATATGTACCCACTCCCTCATTCCTGAAGGGGTTTCTAAGTGTTCAATGAAAGTTTTTCATTCTTTTCAATCTAAAATTTACATAACTTAGGAAATTTATATTTAATGTGGTGTCAGAGTATACAATTCTGTCTACATTTGGTTTAGTCAGTTTAGAGGTAAAGAGAGATTATGTATGAATTTTTAGACATTGGACTTTGATACTGTGGGTGAATTTGGTAAGAAGTGAACCAAATACAATACAAGTTTGGATTTTGAAGCATTTTGGGTTTTTGTTGAATAAGACATGTGAAAGACCTTACCAATAATCTCATACCTCACCAGGAAGAAAAACATAGATGAAGAGTTGGCAGAGATTGAGCCCCTAGTGAGGGAAGCTAAGGAGGCTGTGGGCAACATCAAGTCTGAGGCACTCTCTGAAGTCAGGTATGGGGAAGGTTTATGCTTTAAGTGCTTCACAACAGATGAGGGGAGAGAGAGAAATTAATTAAGATTACACCTAACCCTCCGTTATCGCGCCCTTCCTTTATTGCGTGTAGGCGTTGTAGCGCACTTATGAAAATCTGCAAAATTCAGTTTTAGCACATCTGGAAAGCCATTATCGCACACCTGTAGTAGTAGTAGTAGTAGAAGTAGTAGTACTACCCATATCCCAACCACACACTGATGAATGTTTAGATAGGGGGAGGTGGAGGCCGGAGGGGGAGAAAGATGATGATTATGAGAAGGAGGAGGAGCCAGCAGCCAATCATCGCTGTGTATTCACATCACGTGATTTGAATAAGGGAACTGATTGGTTCCAGTCACTCTGCTCACCACCACCACCACTGCTGCCGCCACCACAACCACCACCACCACCACCACCACCCCTCAGTCTCACATGTGGTATTCTGTTGTTCAGAGCTGGTTTTCATTCATTTCAGATTGTTAAATGTTAATAAGCTACTCCAGTATTAATGGTAGTAAATTTAGGGTAACAGGAACATTTTTTAGGAAAATTTCTGGGTTGAGGCACCAATTTATTTATTTCCCATTTATTCTTCACTTCCGTTATCGCATTTTCCGCTATTGTGCAGTTTTTTAGGCACCAATTTCACGTGATGACGGAGAGTTAGGTGTATTATACTTTATTTTGTGTAGCTAGTTGAAAACTTTTCTAAAGTTATTTTACCCAGCAACTTGGTAATGTATATCAATTTATTTTTTTACAGTTCATAAAAGTCTGTAGAAAATGCAGTTATCTTCCAGCAATCACACTATTGTACTGTTAATTGTTCTTATTATCAGATCCCTGCGAGCCCCACCTGAAGTGATTAGGGATATCTTGGAAGGTGTCCTGCGCCTCATGGGAGTCCAAGACACCTCATGGAACTCCATGAAGACTTTTCTGGCTAAGAGAGGCATCAAGGAGGAGATACGGTAGTGCAATACATCATCACCATAACCTTCCAGGAGAAAGATAATAGAAAATTAGTTCTCTCCACCCAGACTAAGCATCCTTTCCCTTAACAAAGTGTTGACTTGTTCATCATTTCTCTTTTTTTAAGAAAGCTCTTTTTATGTAGTTGTTGTAATATGTCCAGCTTGAAAATATCACTGAGTGATGTGGACTGTCTTTACATATGTCCCTTCTGCAGGAGCTATGACCCAAGAGATGTGACCAGTGAAAACCGCCGATCAGTCGAGAAGCTGCTGAAGGATCGCTCAGACTCCTTCAACCCAGCCGTTGCCAAGCGTGCCTCTGCGGCCGCCGCTCCCCTTGCTGCTTGGGTCAAGGCTAATGTGCGCTTTTCCTATGTTCTGGAGAAAGTCAAGCCACTGGAGCAAGAGCAGAACAAGCTGCAGAGGTGAGGATATGAGCATTTCAGCAGAATAGAGAGGATTACTTGATCAATTTGATGACCAGTTTAGTCTTCTTTGTCATGCCACTTGTAAAACAGAACTTGAAAAGGAAATGACTCAAGAAAAAATGCTTACAGAGTGATTTAACTCATGAACCAAGGGCAAGTGTGAGGCAAGTAGTTGTTATATTGAGAGGGAAGAAGGGGATTATTTTACCGACACAATTCAAACAAACCGACAAATTATTGTGTTATCATCAACAGGAACCTGGAGAGAGCTGAGGCACAGATTGGAGAACTTTCAGCTGGCCTGAAAGACGTAGATGAGCAAGTGTCTGTGTTGCGTGAAAAACTAAATCGTTCTACCAAGGAGGCAGCAGAAGTGGAGTTCCATCTCAGCAAGGCTCAGGAGACCATCACTGCTGCAGAGAGTTTGGTGACAAAGCTTGAGGGAGAATACCGGCGCTGGAGTCAGCAGGTGAGACTGGATAAGGGTAGACTTCACCATCTGGAAATGAGGCAGAAATCCTATTTTATTTTGGGCTAACAAATATTTATTTTCACTGGAGAAAATAATGTAACTACTACACTGTTGGTACAGACAGCCTCCTACTTGATGAAGCATCCTTCTTACCCTTACCTTTAGCTAAAGCAACATATCAACTCAAGGGGTTTTAACAGATAAATATCATTGGCCAGAAGCCATGATGTGTAAATTAACCACACTTCTTGTTCACAACCCCACTCTATGTCTGCCTCCCTATCCCCACTCCCTCCTTGTTCCTATATTTTTAATACTGCCATGCCTATCTCCATCTAAGGCCCTCCCCCCCCCCCTCTCTCTCTCTCTCTCTCTCTCTCTCTCTCTCTCTCTCTCTCTCTCTCTCTCTCTCTCTCTCTCTCTCTCTCTCTCTCTCTCTCTCTCTCTCTCTCTCTCACTTCTTGGAAATAGTAACTATTTATGATTACTTTGTTAAAATTGTAAGGGTAGGACAGACAGAAACTGTAGGGCAGAGCATAGAGAAGGATAAAAACTGTATGGGGGAACAGAAAAAAAGGATGAAAACTGTAGGAGGGGAGCTATCTAGTGACATTACAGTTTTCAAGGGTTGCTTTTAAAAGACAGTCTTGTACATACATACAGTCTCTTTGAACCACCCATCACATCATTGATGTCTTATGAATCACACAACCAACATTTTCTGGCCAGGTGTCAGAGCTTGAGTCGGGCTTAAAAGGTCTGCCCCGGGAAGCCCTTCTGGCTTCAGCCTTCATCACATATCTCAGTGAGGCACCAGAGGACATTCGGAAAGCAACATTGGCACACTGGAGCCGCATGCTGAAAGTGAGCAGCTTCGATCTGAGAAGGTAAATTGATTTTTGTTACATGATATCCATATGCTATGTGTGCTCAGAAAGGTAGCAAAAATAACATTAAATTCATGAAGAAGATAACTGTTTGTGCTGTGTGATGAATACAGTTCCCACCCGCCATTTTTCATCTCAAAGGTTCTTGAGCAGTGAGAGGGAGCAGCTGCAGTGGAAGGCTGAAGGTCTCCCCTCAGACCAGCTCTCCATTGAAAATGCCTTGGTCATCCTCCAGGTGATATTAGTGGATTTTCAGTGTTAGTCATAGCTGGGCCGATAACAAATTGTTTATTATGATAACAGATAATCAATAACTGGCAATATATTTGTCGTCGGATAACCAATAAATCCAAAATCCTAATACTAGTTAGTGATAACAATATTGATATTTTAAATAAGAAATTGCTAAATCCAAATCTGTATTTTTAACTGTCAAAAAAGCAGAGAAATCTTGGAAAACTTAAAATTCAATGTTTATTTGGTCACTTCACTAATAAAAATGTATTGCTGTAAGTAAAATAGCTACATGTGATTTTTAAAGTTTGAAACTTCAACCTGCTTATGTTTCAAAAACTAGGATTATTAATTATTGCTAGTTTGGAGCTAGAAGTATCAATGATACCAATGTATCAGTAATGTAGGAAAAATTTTTATCAGATAAATGATAACACATTATCATTATCACAATAAATTATTGCAAAAATTTTTTGTTAGTGTACACTTTTACACATTTCATAAGTCATGTAGGTGAATGATTCATTAATTCCTGAATAATTTCCTTATTACATCTAGGTAGTAACAAAATAGGTAACAATAACTTTGCAATTTCCATCTTTTTTTTCCTTTCATTATTTATAAATTGATAGAAAAGAAGTCAGGTTGTTTATTTTTTTGTCAGAGTGGGATGTGCCCATTCCTGATTGACCCCTCATCCCGAGCCACTGCCTGGGTGCGAGAACACCTGCGGGAGTCAACTGTTGAGGTCACCACTCAGCAGGACCCCAAGTTTGTCACCACACTCGAGCTGGCTGTTAGGTGAATGTGGTGAGGCTGGGTTTGTTAAGCACATATAGGTGGATGTATTAACCAAAAAAGACAGAAAAGGGGAGAGATGCTAATTATGTACTGTATTAGGATCACATGACGGAATATAAAGTGTAAAAATCATGAATAATTACAGTTTCTTGCATGGCCAAGGTAGGTTATAGATTATAGACCTAATGCTAATACTACATGCACATTATTGTTCTTCTTATTTCTAAGTGTTAACTTTCAGTTTGAATTAGCATTATATCAGTTGAAGTGTAATGTCTGATGTTTTGACTGGGAAATTTATGTAAAGGATAACCATGATGGAAAACAGCCAGGAATTGAAACCTCATATAACTCCAACTGTATAGAATAAGGTACTATTGCCTTGATGGAGCCTCAGTTCCTGGCTTCCTCTCTGACGTGTGGCCCGTCATTTTTACATTGCCATGGAGACACAGTGAAGGTGAAGCTGTACACTTTTAGATGATCAAATGCAGTTGTCCAAAGATGTACTTTATGTAATACATTTCCTCAGATTTGGCAAGACCCTCATCATACAAGATGTGGACCAGGTAGAACCACTGCTCTTTCCACTGCTCAGGGGTGACCTTGTCAGTCAAGGTCTGTAAGACTGTCTCTTCTTCAAATGCTGCTATTTTCATTTCATGTAATGCTTCATCATACATTAGATTTTTTTATGCTATTCCATCTTAGTTGTTACTTTTTAAGTTCCTCCAGTTTTTTTGGTGTGTGTGTGTGTGTGTGTGTGTGTGTGTGTGTGTGTGTGTGTGTGTGTGTGTGTGTGTGTGTGTGTGTGTATTTTACCTACCTGTGTGTGTGTGTGTGTGCGTGCGTGTGTGCGTGCGTGCGTGTGTGTGTATTTACCTATTTGTGAATTTGTATTTACCTATTTGTGATTTGCAGGGCCTAAGCTTGGCTCTTTATGTCCTGTCTCTTTCTCCACATTTATCAAGTTTGTCCTTCATCTGACTGACACTCACCGCACACACCACCTCTCCACTCAATTTGTTCCATTTTTCAATGCCACAATATGGGAGGCTATATCTCTTGACATCTCCCATACAACTGTCGTTTTGTATCTTTTTTGGGGTGTTCTCTCAGTTGATTGTTGGAAGACATCCTTATCAAGTCTTCTCTATCTAGGATATCCATTCCATTTACTGTTTTACACCTTGTTATCATATCTCCCCTCTCTTTCTCTCTTCTTTCTTCTAACGTGAGTAAATCCAGTCTTCTTAATCTCTCCTCGTATGGCACCTCCTTAAAACCTGGTATCATCCTCATTCCCAACCACTACACTCTTTCTAGTTTCTTCAAGTGTTTCTTCATATTTGGTGACCATATCACCACTGCATATTCCAACTTAGGTCTAATTAAGGTAGTTAATAATTTCTTTATCATATTCTCATCCAAGTAGTTGAATGAGAAACCAGTACTTTGGAGTGTGTTGTAAGTTTTTCCAAATATTCTGTTAATGTGCTTTTCTGGTGATAAGTTGTTCTGTATAATCTCTCCTAAGTCCTTTTCTTCACTGACTTCAGTTATAGTGTGTGTTTGGTGTGTGTATGTGTGTGTGTGTGTGTGTGTGTGTGTGTGTGTGTGTGTGTATTTACCTAATTGTATTTACCTAATTGTAACATACGGGAAAAGAGCTATGCTCGTGTTGTCCCGTCTCCATATCTATTAATGTCCAGCTTTTTCTTAAAATCATGAATATTCCTTGCGTTGACCACTTCCACGTCTAAACTATTCCATGCTTCCACCCTTCTATGAGGGAAGCTATATTTTTTCACATCTCTCCTATAAGTGGCCATTTTTAGTTTTTTCCCATGCCCTCTCGACATTCTTCCATTCCACATACACAGATCTTCCCTATCCATTTTTTCCATGCCAATCATCACTCTGTATATTGCTATCAGGTCTCCCTTTCTTCTGTTTTCATCTCTTAAGTCAGGCACCATTTTCGTTGCAGCCCTCTGTACTTTCTCTAGTTTCCTTATGTGTTTCTTTAAGTTCGAGCCCACTGTATTGTTGCATATTCAAGCCTCGGTCTTATCATTGCAGTAATTATTTTCTTCATCATTTCTTCATCTAGATATACGAACGCCACTCTTATGTTCCTCAATAAGTTCAATACTTCTCCAATTATTTTGTTTATATGTCTCTCTGGCGATAGGTCATTGGTAATTGTCACCCCAAGGTCTTTTTCTTCATGACTGGTTTTTATGTCTTCATTTCCTATCTTGTACATACTCCTGATTCTTCTTTCACTCTTGCCAAACTCTATTTTCTTGCATTTTGTCGTGTTGAACTCCATTTGCCATGTACAGCTCCATTTCCATATTCTGTCCAAGTCTTCCTGGAGTAGTTCGCAATCTTTGTCACATCTCACTTTTCGTAACAATTTTGCATCGTCTGCAAATAGGCTCACATAACTGGACACCCCATCCACCATGTCATTTATGTAGACTGCGAACATTACTGGTGCCAACACTGATCCCTGTGGAACTCCACTCTCCACCAATCCCCATTCTGATGGTCTGTCCTTAATGTGTGTGTGTGTGTGTGTGTGTGTGTTTTGTGCTTGAAAATCTGTGGTTTTGTATGTGTTTATAGATAGATTTATGCTCATACATAAGTGTTGATGGTGAGAAAAGAGGACGAAATAGATTTTCATTTCTTTAAGATCTTGACAATTTGTCTTTTTCAGAAAAGACTCTGCCATAATGTTAGAAAACAAAGATTTCCTTTGTCATTCTGTGTTTCTTCACCGCCACAATCCTCACATGTGATTAACTAGTGTGACATATATTTATAGCTATATACGTGTGTACTACTAATATCTGTGCCGACCATTTTAACACAGCTTATCATCAATGCTTGTTACTGCAGGGCCCCGGTATGTGGTAGAACTTGGAGAGAAAATCCTTGATTACAATGAGAATTTCCGCCTGTTCTTGGCAACTCGCAGCCCTGAATCGCAGCTGCCTCCCAATGTGGCATCCGTGCTTGCTATTATCAACTTCACCACCACCAGGGCTGGACTGCAGGGGCAGGTGGGTTGAGACATCACTGCTGATTGAAGTCATACAGCTAATCACTTCCTCAAAACTTGACCTGCTGTCTAATAATTGGTGGAAGGTATCATAAAAAAATGTTAAGGAACAACTACTAAGTTATATGATATGAAAAGCATGAGGATAAGATATGGTATAAGTTCTCATTCATTCATTTTTTCCTTTACATAAAGTTTTATAGTTTTCAAACTCTGTTTGTAAAGTGATACTTTATCATATAACTTGTGTAATTAAGAATAAGAATTGGGTCTGTAGATTATATATGTACTCTTAGAATGCTCTTCTCTCCCTTGTAGCTTTTGGCAGCAACACTGCAAGTGGAAAAGCCCGAGCTGGAGGTACGCAGGACTGACCTTCTACGACAGGAGGAGGATCTCAAGATTCAGCTGGTGACCTTAGAGGATCAGCTACTCACCTCCTTAGCAGAGTCTCAGGGCAACATTTTGGAGAATAAGGTACTTTATCTTCCATTTTTTTTTTTTTTTTTTTCTCTCTCCAACTCCCTACAATGTATAGATATAAGCCTTGTACTTCCTGCATAACAAAACCAAGCCAACTCCTTCCTTTGTGAAGCTGCAGAGGAAAAGTATATTGCCTGAATGGAAAAAATTGTAAGAGGCATTTGCAATATTGTTGCTGCATCCTATATTCCTATTCTGAACTCCAGGAAGTATTTATTTAGCCAATCATTAGCTTGTATTTGAATCTTTTTTTTTTTTTTTTTTTTTTTTTTTTTTTTTTTTTTTACAGTAGACTTGGGGATAGGCTGCTTTATTCTATTGTCCTTTATCTCTTGCAGACTAAACAGACAAAAAGAGTGAAGACATGATACATGTACACTGCAAATCCATGCATTCATGCAAAAGTGTTCACTTTCAGGAACTCCTTGCATCACTGGAGCAAGCCAAGTCCAGTGCTGCCACCATTGAATCGTCACTCAAAGAGTCAGTCTCACTGCAGAAGTCCCTTGAGAATGAACGCAAGGCCTACTTACCTCTTGCAGAGGCTGCTGCCAACCTCTACTTTGTCATCTCAGACCTGTCCAAGCTGAACAACATGTATCGCTTTAGCCTCAATGCCTTCCAGGGTCTCTTCCACAAAGCTCTGCAGATCCCACAGGTATAGAAAAATACCATTCATGTTTTATTTTACAAGAGGATGTAGACTGAAAAGTTCACTGCAGTTAAAGGGAGGCCTTGATAGCAGACATGTTATTTTTATAAGGTTTACAGAATCTGATTTAGATTAATTATTTCCCTTTCAACTCATCTTACAATTTCTAGATTAAATCCTTCATCTCTGCTTGTGTAGTTTTAGTAAATGTTGATAGTATGATACAGTGCTTTAGCTTCTCCTCTTCACTCATTTTTACTCTTAAAAAGTTCCTCTATTCTCTCTCTCTCTCTCTCTCTCTCTCTCTCTCTCTCTCTCTCTCTCTCTCTCTCTCTCTCTCTCTCTCTCTCTCTCTCTCTCTCTCTCTCTCTCTCTCAGCCTCTGTCCTTCATTCTTTAGCATAAGGTAATACAAGAGAGGACTGATGTGTTGTAGGATGGCAGTAGCACAGAGCAACGCATCACGTCCCTGCAGCGCACCCTGGTGGACTTTGTGTACAGCTACATCAGCCGCTCACTCTTCAAGGCTGACCGTCTCATGTTTGCCCTGCACCTCGTCCATGGCATGTACCCGGACTTATTCCAAGATAAGGCAAGTGTTGTCTTAGTGAGTTTCTATAAGTGAGTCTTGCATATTCACAATGTCAATTATTAGTGGGTGTACAGAAGGATTACTGCTTACTCTATTCTGTAAAACTTATTTTTGAGGATGCCTTAGTCAATCCCATTATCAAAGTGAATTCACAGGTAACCTACTGGCATTTCCTCAAAAGCCACTACTTACACATTGGCATTAAGTGTGTTGTTGGTTATTAAATTATCATTAATGTAAGGTGGGAATGTTAGATACCAGTGCTTGTTGTAATGGAGTGATGATGTTGGTGTTATCAATGGTCTTAGTGATTATGGTTGTTGGTATCCTTATGATGTACTGATGGTGCAGGAATGGGAAGCCCTGACTGGCCAGGTGGTGACTGATGTCCGTGCAGACACAGCTGAAATGAAGGGTACCCTGCCTAAGTGGATTGATGAGGAACGGACATCATCTGTTCTCTTGTTGAAGGTCAGTTGATGTTCTTTCAATGAGTCTACTGTTATCACTAAAATGTTTAGTTCTTATTTTTTTACATTTGGTGTTATATCATTACACTTCTGGTTGCATCAGCATACTGTCATACTTAGCTCTTCATCAATACATATTATGACCTTGTGAGTTTTGTAATATGTACTTCATTCTCTGCCTTCAGCTCTTTACAGGTTGACAATTACTTGTTTCCATTCATCATTATATTTCCAAGCAATTTACCTTTTGGCATTATTCATACATTTATTTTTTTATTTCTTCTTAATGTGAAGCCTATAATATAAATGTGAGTGTTATGAGAAGGGGCATGATCACTGATGCTGATTATTATTATGACAGCAAACCTTCCCATCCCTGTATGAAAGCCTGAAGCTGGATGACCTTTCGATTTGGTCTGGCTTTGCTCGCTCCAGCCACTGTGAGATGGACATTCCTGTGCAGCTGGGACAAAAGACCTCCGCCTTCCAGCAGCTCCTTATTATCCAGGCCATTAGACCTGATCGCTTACAGTCTGCCATGATTAACTTTGCATCAAGGGCCCTTGGTTAGTGTGATTTACATTATATTATTTTTTTTTTTTTTTTTTTTACATTACAAGGGCACTGGCCAAGGGAAAACAAAGTTGGAAAAAAAAAAAATCCCGCTGGTTGCCAGGCCCTGTTAAGAGGAATAGTATAAAGAGAAAAAACAAAAAAATCTAAAAGGAGGGTCCAGTTAACGTAAGAGGTGTCTTGACACTCCTCTTTTGAAAGAGTTTAAGTCATAGGCAGGTGGAAATACAGACACAGGTAGAGAGTTCCAGAGTTTACCAGTGTAGGGAATGAAGGAGTGAAGATACTGGTTAACTCTTGCATTAGGAAGATGGACAGAATAGGGATGAGAAGAAGTAGAGAGTCTTGTGCAGCGAGGCCGCAGGAGGGGGGAAGGCATGCAGTTAGCAAGTTCAGAAGAGCAGACAGCATGAAAACAGCGGTAGAAGACAGATAAAGATGCAACATTGCGGCGGTGACTTAAAGAATCAAGACAGTCAGTTAGAGGAGAAGAGTTGATAAGACGAAAAGCTTTAGATTCCACCTTGTTTAGTAAAGCTGTGTGTGTGGATCCCCCCCAGACATGAGAGCCATACTCCATACACGGGCGGATAAGGCCCTTGTACAGAGCAAGCAGCTGGGAGGGAGAGAAAATGGACGAAGACGCCATAGGACACCTAACTTCTTGGAAGCTGATTTAGCAAGAGTAGAGATGTGAAATTTCCAGTTTAGATTTTTAGTGAAGGATAGACCGAGTGTGTTTAATGTAGAGGAGAGGGAAGTTGAGTGTTATTGAAGAAGAGAGGATAGTTGTCTGGAAGGTTATGTCGAGTAGATAGTTGTAGAAATTGAGTTTTTGAGGCATTGAACAAAACCAGGTTTTCTCTGCCCCAATCAGAAACAAGTGAAAGATCAGAAGTTAGGCGTCCTATAGCATCTCGCCTTGAGTCATTTAATTGTTGTTGGGTTGGGCGTCTGTTGAACGCTGTTGAATAATGCAGGGTGGTATCATCAGCATAGGAGTGGATAGGGCATTGAGTCAGATTTAGGAGATCATTGATGAATAATAGAAAGAGAGTGGGTGATAGGACAGAACCCTGTGGAACACCACTGTTGATAGTTTTAGGGAAGAACAGTGACCGTCTACTACAGCAGCAATAGAACGATCGGAAAGGAAACTGGAGATGAAGGTACAGAGAGAAGGATAGAATCCGTAGGAGGGTAGTTTAGAAATTAAAGATTTGTGCCAGACTCTATCGAAGGCTTTCGATATGTCAAGGCCGACAGCAAAGGTTTCACCGAAGTCCCTAAAAGAGGATGACCAAGATTCAGTTAGGAAAGTAAGAAGATCACCAGTAGATCTGCCTTTACGGAAACCATACTGGCAATCAGAGAGAAGGTTGTGAGCTGATAGATGCCTCATTATCTTCCTATTAAGGATAGACTCAAAGGCTTTAGAAAGGCAGGAAATCAAAGCTATAGGGCGGTAGTTAGAAGGATTGGAGTGGTCACCTTTTTTAGGGACAGGTTGAATGTGAGCAAACTTCCAGCAAGAAGGATAAATAGAAGTAGAGAGACACAGATGAAAGAGTTTGACCAGGCAGTGAGCGAGTTCGGAAGCACAGTTTTTGAGAACAACAGGAGGGACTCCATCCGGACCGTAAGCCTTCCGAGAATCAAGGCCAGAGAGGGCCAGGAAAACGTCTTTATAAAGAATTTTAATTTTAGGGATGAAGTAGTCAGAGGGTGGAGGAGTAGGAGGAATATGCCCAGAATCATCCAAAGTTGAGTTGGTAGCAAAGGTTTGAGCGAAGAGTTCAGCTTTAGAAAAGAAGAGACAGCTGTAGAGCCATCTGGATGAAGTAAAGGAGGGAAAGACGAAGAAGTAAAGTTGTTAGAGATATTATTGGCTAGATGCCAGAAATCTCGAGAGGAGTTAGAATTGGAAAGACTTTGACATTTTCTATTGATGAAAGAGTTTTAGTAAGTTGGAGAATAGATTTGGCATGATTACGGGCAGAAATATATAGGGCATGAGTTTCAGCAGTTGGATGGCTACGGAACCGTTTGTGAGCCGCCTCTCTATCATTGACAGCACGAGAACAAGCAGAGTTAAACCAAGGCTTTTTAGCTTTAGGGTTAGAGAAAGTATGAGGAATGTATAGCTCCATGCCAGAGATAATCACCTCTGTTATGCGCTCGGCACAAAGAGAAGGATCTCTGACATGAAAACAATAATCATCCCAAGGAAATCAGAATAGTACTGCCTTAGTTCCTCCCACTTAGCAGAGTTAAAATGCCAGAAGCACCTCCGCTTAGGCGGGTCCTGAGGCTGCACTGGAGTGATAGAACTGGTAACGGAAATTAGATTGTGGTCGGAGGAGCCCAACGGAGAGGAAAGTTTAACAGAGTAAGCAGAAGGGTTGGAGGTTAGGAAAAGATCAAGAATGTTGGGCGTGTCTCCAAGGCGGTCAGGAATACGGGTAGGGAACTTCACTAGCTGCTCTAGGTCATGAAGGATAGCAAAGTTGAAGGTTTGTTCACCAGGTTGGTCAGTGAAAGAAGATGAAAGCCAAAGCTGGTGGTGAACATTGAAATCCCTAAAATGGAGATCTCAGCAAAGGAAAGTGAGATAAGATGTGCTCCACCTTGGAAGTCAAATAGTCAAAGAATTTTACATAGTCAGAGGAATTAGGTGAGAGGTATACAGCACAGATGAATTTAGTTAGAGAGTGACATTGAAGTCTTAGCCAGATGGTAGAAAATTCTGAAGATTCAAGATTGTGGGCACGAGAGCAAGTGGTGTCGTTACGCACGTATGCGCAACATCCAGCTTTGGATTGAAAATGAGGATAGAGCAAGTAGGAGGGAACAGAAAAGGGCTGCTGTCAGTAGTCACAGACAACTGTGTTTCGGTTAGGAAGAGAAGATGAGGTTTAGTAGAGGAGAGGTGGTGTTCCACAGATTGAAAATTAGAACGAAGGCCACGAATGTTGCAGAAATTGATAGTGAAAGTATTAGATGAAGTGTCAAGACACCCAAGGTCGACAGCAGAGGGGCAGTCCGACCTGGGGACATTTATGGTCCCCTCCCCAGAGGGGGACTCCGAGGCAGGGCGTGGTGAGGCCATTATTAAATTTTGATTTGAAGAGAGTGTAAAAGTGTAAGGTGTTGTAGGAATCTTTAGTTAGCATTACACATTAATATTGTTCCTCCCCTTTTTGTATGGAATTTAGCAGAGTTTTATTTCCATGCTGGCAACTTCAACAAGCCCCAGGAATTCTAATGTTACACAAGAGGAATATTGTAGTGTTGTAGAAATGGATGGGATGAAATTAGAGAGTGAGTCAACACTATAGTGATTCTCCTAGAGTTGGTAGGAGTCTCCCAAGACCCTGATGCATTGCTTCCTCATCACCACAATTCTCACATACTAATGGCTGTAACAAAAACCAAGACTTAAGTAAAACTTAACCTACACTTGAAGCCAAAGCAGCCAACTATATGATACATTACAGATATTATATCTACTTGTGGTGACCATTTCAGTGAAGGCAATGTTTTGTGCTTAATAGATTTTACTCATTCACATATTTATTTGTTGTTGTCCATTGATATATATATATATATATATATATATATATATATATATATATATATATATATATATATATATATATATATATATATATATATATATAATGTCTACTGTTTTTCTTTAATCTAAGTTTGTTCCTCCAGGTATGAAAGAACTTTCACCACCAGCACTCAATTTGCGCCGGCTATTGCCTGAGACATCTGCCATGGAGCCAATCTTGATCATCATCTCCCCAGGAGCAGATCCTTCCCAAGAACTCTCTGACTTAGTGCATAGCACAGTGGGACCCAGCAGCTATCAAGAGGTGAGGCTACTGATATTCAAGCCAGCACTCTTTTAAGAAGAGGTGACACTTGTAAAATTCTATAAGAATTTAACAAAATAATGTTTTAGTAAAAAGTAATTGATTTTATCCTTCAGTAGTTTTATATGAGAAAGCCCAGAACGCATCCCGCCTATCCTGTTCGTTAAGCGGAGTATTACTGTACTTTACTTTTTGTATATGACTATTTTCATGTACAGGTAGTCCTCGATTTATACAAATTTACTTTATATGAATTCAGAGTAATACAGTGTCCAAAAATAGGGGTTATTCATCACATTGTACGAATTCCTCAGAATTATACGGTTTCAAGAAAGTTAAAATTCGCGCGGTGATTTAGTTCGGAAATCCAGCCACAAGGTGTCACTAGCTAGCTTTTTCCTACCACCCACATCCCTCTCACCCTGGCTGCATGCCAAACAGGCTCATTGTTCACTTACGTATAGTTGTGGCAACATCTCCCTCTCTCGTGCCCTTCTGCATCTCCATCTGGCGATGATACACCCAAGAGAGCCCTCACAGCAGCCAACTTGTCTGAGTGTATGGACTTGTTGGCGCAGTCAATGAAAATTCTCGAAGAAAATGACCCAAATATTGAAAGAAGCACCACCGTCATCAGAGGGGTCATGGAAAAAATGACATGCTATGAGGTTCTTCTCAAAGAAAAACCAATCAATAACAAGCTTCTTCAGACTGCACACACCAAGTCAAATAACAGAATCGAAGACAGACGACAAAAATGGTGACACATCAGAGAAGGAAGTAGCAAAATAGAAGAAGAAGGTGCTAATAAAATTATTTTGTTTAAACATTTCCCTTTTTCATAGTCATTTTTATGTCTTTGTAAGTTTATTAATAAAAGCATTAATAAGCATAATAGAAATGTGTTTAATGCAAAATGTATACGTACAGTGAAAGATTATTTTATTTTGAACACATCCTTCAAGGTCGTTTCCTGGTCAAGACAGCCCCTGGGGGGGGCCATCATGGTCAGGGACCATCTTGACCATGACCCTTCAAAGTTTAGTGGTGGTGGCTGTGGTGGTGATGGTAGTGGTAGTGATAGTGGTGCAAGGATGCCCCTGAGCCTCTCCCTGGAGGGCAAGGCTGTTCAACCAAGGGATGAAGTGGATGTGCTGGGAGTCACGTCACGCTCATGAGGATCGTGTGGCTGCTTGATGGAAAGGGACTGGAGGTACTGTACAAAGCTCAGGTCCGCTCTTTTGTACTAAAAAAAAAGTAGGGAGTTTGGTATTCATTCCTTACTTTATACGATTTTTACTTTATACGGTCCCTTCTGGAACACATCTACCGTATAAATCGAGGACTACCTGTATTTTCATGTCTGTAGGGGTGACTTTTGACGTGCTGGAACACATCCGGTAATTTCTATTTGCAGTAAGGTTTTCAGGAATGCATATGTACCATATAACAAGGACTTACTGTACTATATAATCAGTATAAAACATTTGTCTTCAGGTGGCCATGGGTCAAGGTCAGAGTGAGAAGGCAGTCAAGTTGATCAAGGAGTGTGCCAGCTCAGGTCATTGGCTTTGTCTGAAGAATCTGCACCTAGTCACTGCCTGGCTGCCATTCCTAGAGAAGGAGCTCAATGGTCTCGAGCCACACAAAGATTTCCGACTCTGGTTGACAGCTGAGCCTCACA
Organism: Portunus trituberculatus; assembly: GCF_017591435.1. NCBI lineage: Eukaryota > Metazoa > Arthropoda > Malacostraca > Decapoda > Portunidae > Portunus > Portunus trituberculatus. The sequence continues at coordinate 29,786,319 of NC_059292.1, read as the reverse complement.
TCAAGTTCACTCCAATAATCCTACAGACCAGCCTCAAAGTTACATATGAGGTGAGCTGCACTTAGACACTACAAGACATTTGCTCACAGAATGTATGTATGGAGGAAGGTGTGTGTGTGTGTGTGTGTGTGTGTGTGTGTGTGTGTGTGTGCGTGCGTGTGTTTACCTAGATGTATTTACCTAGTTGTATTGTACAGGGTCTAAGCGGGGCTCATAGTGTCCTGTCTCCATATCTCCATTTATCTAGTTTTTCTTTAAAGTTATGCACAATATGTGCTGTGACAATTCCATTATCCAATACATTCTATTTTACCACCGTTCTGTGTGAAAAACTGTATTTTCCAATATCCTTCACACACTGCCTCATCCTGATCTTTTCATGTCTTCTTGTCCTTCCATCTTCTTCCGTCAACAGTACCAGGTCTTGTTTGTCTATCTTTTCAATATCATATACTATCTTACACATTGTTATTAGGTGCCTGCATTCTCTTCTATCTTGTAAGGTTGGCAGTCCCATTTCCTTCAATCGTTCTTCATATGTGAAGTCCTTTAATTCTGGCACCATCGTTGTAGCAATCTTCTGTATCCTTACCAATTTTCTTATATCCTCTTTAGAGCTCGGAGACCATACCACTGCTGCATATTCCAGCCTTGGGTGTATCATGCTTGTGATGATTTTTTCATCATATCTTTATCCATGTAATTAAATGCCACTCTTATATTAGTCAACATCTTATATGATAGTCCAAATATCTTGCTTATGTGTTTATCAGGGCTCAGATTTTCTTGTATGGTCACCCCAAGATCTTTTTCCTCTTTAGTCTTCATTATTTGTTCCTCTCCCATCAAATAGTTCCATACTGGTCTTCTCTTACTCTTTCCTAGTTCCATTATGTGGCATTTCTTGGCATTAAACTCCAATTTTCACTTCTTGCTCCATTCATAGATCTTGTTTAAATCTTCCTACAACAGCAGACAGTCCTCTCTGGTTTTGATAACTCTTAGCAACTTTGCATCATCAGCGAATAAATTCATATAACTGTTTATCCCAATGTGAATGTCTTTTACCTAAACTTGAAACATAATGGGGTCTAACACTGACCCTGACCCTTGTGGCACTCCACTAGTTACTTTACCCCAAGATGAGTATGTATCCCTGATCACAGTTCTCATTTCCCTATCCTTCAAATAATCTCTTGTCCATTTGAGCAAGATTCCACGCAGTCCTCCTATGTTCTCTAGTTTCCAAAGAAGTCTTCCATGCGGGACTTTATCAAAAGCTTTTTTAATGTCCAGGTATACTGTGTCTACCCATCCATCTATGTTTTCAAGTCCTGCAATAACTCGAGTAGAAGCTTAATAAGTGTGATACACATGACCGCCCTGTCCTGAACCCAAATTGTCTGTTCAATATGACTTGCTCCTCTTCTAGAAATTTAACCCATTTTTCTTTGATAATTATTTCACATAACTTCCTTACGACACTTGTAAGTGACACTGGTCTGTAGTTTAGTGGTTCAGTTGCCTTTCGTCCTTTAAATATCAGTATTACGTTGGCTCTCTTCCACTCTAGTGGAACTTTCCGTTCATTTATTGAACTTTTAATTATTTCCCAAATTGGATCCAGTAATTGCTCTTCATTCTTTTAACAACCCAGCCTGATACACCATCTGGCCTCATTGCTTTTCTGACTTCCAACTTATCCAGTAATCTTCCAATATCCTCTTTGTGTACTGCAATCTTTTGTAGTCTTTGGCAATCCAATGTCCTATTAGGTTCTGTGTGTGTATTCACCTAGTTGTATTCACCTAGTTGTAATTTTACAGGGCCTGGGTATCATACTCGTGTGGCCCCGTCTCCATATCTACACACATCCAACTTTCCTTTAAAACTATGCACACTCCTCACTGACACCACCTCCTCACTCAAACTATTCCACACCTCCACACATCTCTGTGGGAAACTATATTTCTTCACATCCTTCAAGCATATTCCCTTGGCTATCTTTTTACTATGCGATTTCGTAGTTCGATTTAAATTTTCTTCTCTCAACATCATTTGCTCATTATCCACTTCATCCAAACCATTCAACAGTTTATAAACCTGTATTAAATCCCCTCTTTCTCTTCTTTGTTCCAAGGTAAGCAAATTCATTTCTTTTAATCTCTCCTCATAGGTCATTTCTGCCAATTCCGGAACCATTTTTGTTGCCATTCTCTGCAATCTCTCCAACTTCCTTATATGCTTCTTTTTATAAGGGGACCAAACCACCCCAGCATATTCCAATCTTGGTCTAATTACCGTACTAATTAATTTCTTCATCATATCTTTATCCATATAATGAAAGGCTAATCCAATATTTCTAATCAAATTATATGTTTCTCCAAACATCTTGTCAATATGAGCCTCAAACTGCCCATGGTCTTGTATTATCACTCCCAAATCCTTTTCCTTTTCCACCTTTTTCAACACTACTTCTTCACCCATCTTATATGACCCTCTTGGCCGTCTTCCACTCTTCCCCATCTCCATTACATGACTTTTGCTCAGATTAAATTCCATCTCCCACCTCTTGCTCCACTCCCAAATCCTATCCAGATCTGCCTGTAAAATTTCACAATCTTCTTCACTCTTCACACCTACACAACTTTGCATCATCCGCAAACAAATTAATATAACTGTTTACTCCTCTGGCATATCATTAATATAGACAAGGAAAAGTATTGGTGCCAGCACTGAACCTTGTGGGACTCCACTCTCCACCACCAACCAGTCCGACTGTGCATCCCTTACTACCATTCTCATTTCCCTCCATCTCAAGTAGTTTTCCATCCACTTTAACACTTTTCCCTTCAGTCCTCCATAAATCTCTAATTTCCATAGCAGTCTCATGTGAGGTACCTTGTCAAAAGCTTTTTTTAAATCCAAATATACACAGTCCATCCATCCCTCTCTCTCTCTTGTATTTTGTCAACCACTCTCGAATAAAAGCTCAGTAGATTTGTTACATACACATGACCTCCCTTTCCTAAAGCCAAATTGATGATCCGATAATAACTTATGATCCTCCAGGAACCGTATCCAATATTTCTTTATCACCCTCTCACAAATCTTACCGACCACACTTTTTAAAGACACAGGTCTATAGTTAAGAGGCTCTTCCTTACTGCCTCCCTTATAAATGGGCACCACTTCAGCTATTTTTCACTCTACTGGTACTTTCCCAGTTTCTAATGAGCACCTTATAATATCATATAATGGATCTATCGATTCTTCTCTACATTCCTTCAATAATTTGCCTGAAACTTCATCTGGTCTCATCGCTTTATCATCTTTAAGTTCCCCCAACATTTTATATAACTCCTTTTTAGGTATCTTAATGTCATCCATGTGCACATTTCCTTCTACATTTTGAGGCTTTACAAACATTGTTTCTTTAGTAAATACTTGTTGAAACCTATTATTTAGCAATTCTGCGATATTCTTAGGGTCATCTACTATCCCTTGCTCTCCTTTTAATCTTTCAATGGACTCTCTCTTTTTAAGTTTACCATTTATGAACCTCCATTTTCTCCTCCAACCATCTCTTATATTTTTCAACCTCCACTCTCAAAGTGTGCATTCTCATCTACCAATCGTTTTTCATTTTCCTCCAGTCTCCAGACTCTTTCCTTCAAAGCCTTGCGGAATTCTCTATCCTGCTCCTCCTCACTCCTCTGAACTTTTAATTCCTTCACCAACTCCTCAAGTTTCTTTTCTATTATTACCAATCTACCTTGCATTGTTGCCCCTGTTGAAGATGGATTCATATTTTGAATGGTTACTTTTGGTTTTGCTCCCTGGGCCTCATCGGCATATTTTTAATTTGGTAACTTATTTCTTACAGATCTATCCATTTCATTTCACTCTTCCTGGGAGTGTTTGTTTTGTCACTCAGTCAGGCCTGGTAGCTTTGTGTGTTATCTTCGGCTGTTTATGGCTCCTTTGTGTGGTTTCTCGCTGTCGTTTATGCGGATTCCAACACCTCCAATCACTTGTATGTACACGCCACCAGGCTACGTTCACTCTGTACACTGTTCACTCGCTCTGATTGCCCCTTTGTACTAGTGATTCTCACTCCAAGCACATTGTTTAGCTTAGTGTTAGGTAGACACTCTGAGGAGGCATGTCCACTCTCCACGGAGCCCGGCCAGTGGTGTGTGTGTGTGTGTATTTGTGTATTTACCTAGTTGTAGTTTTACAGGGCCTGGGCTTTATGCTCGTGTGGCCCCGTCTCCATATCTACACTTATCCAATCTTTCTTTAAAACTGTGTACACTCGTTGCAGACACTACTTTTTCTTTCAAACTGTTCCACGTCTCAACACATCTTTTGGAAACTATATTTTTAATATCTCTTAGACATCTTCCCTTCCTCAGCTTCTTACTATGCAATCTTGTGCTTCGACTGGCATATTCTTCTCTCAGGATAAGATACTCATTGTCCACTTGGTCCATTCCGTTAATCAATTTATAAACTTGTATGAGATCCCCTCTCTCCCTTCTCTGTTCCAATGTTGGAAGATCCATAGCCTTTAGTCTCTCCTCATATGTCAACCCTTCAAGTTCTGGGACCATTCTTGTAGCCATTTTTTGTAGTCTCTCCAGCTTCCTTATGTGTTTCTTTTGTGAGGGTCCACACTACTCCTGCATATTCCAATCTGGGTCTTATTATAGTACTTATCAATTTCTACATCATTTCTTTGTCCATGTAGTGAAATGCTACTCCAATATTCCTTAGCAAATTATATGTCTCTGAAAATTCTATCAATATGGCTTGCTGGTTGATTATTTTCTTCCATCGTCACTCCCAAATCCTTTTCCTTTTTACTTTCTCCAGTTCTACTCCATCTCCCATCTTATAGATTCCCACTGGTCGTCTTTCACTTTTTCCCATTTCCATGACATGGCTTTTGTCCACATTGAATTCCATCTCCCACTTTTTACTCCATTCCCAGATCTTATTTAGGTCTTCTTGCAGTATTTCACAATCCTCTTTTTGCTTTATAACTCTGCACAGTTTCGCATCGTCTGCAAACAGATTTATGTAGCTGTTCACTCCTTCTGGCATGTTTATATAAATGAGAAAAGTATTGGGCCAATACTGACCCCTGTGGCACTCCGCTTTCCACTGCTCTCCACTTGGACTTCATATCTTTGACTACCGTCCTTATTTCTCTCCCTCAAATAATTTTCCATCCATCTCAATGTGCTTCCTTTTAAACCACCCTTCTCCTCTAATTTCCACAGTAACCTTCATGTGGCACTTTATCAAATGCCTTTTTAAATCCAAATAAATACAGTCAATCCATCCTCTCTCTCTTGTACCCTGTCAACTATTCTAGAGTAGAAACTCAGTAAATTTGTTACACACGACCGACCTTTTCTAAAGCCAAATTGGCTATTTGATAGTAATTTGTTGTCTTCAAGGAACTCAATCCATTGTTTCTTTGTTACTCTTTCACACATCTTACATATTACACTAGTTAATGATACCAGTCTGTAATTTAGAGGTTCTTCCTTCCTTCCGCTCTTATATATGGGAACCACCTCAGCTCTTTTCCATTCCACTGGTACTGTTCCATTTTCTATTGAGCATTTTATGATCTTGTGTATAGGTCTTGCTAGTTCTTCCCTACATTCTTTCAGTATTCTGCCTGAGACTTCATCCGGTCCCATTGCCATTTCTTCATCCAGTTCCTTCATTAACTCTTTTATTTCAAGCTTGGTTACTTTAATCTCTTCCATATAGATGGTCTCTATTACCCTGTGGTCTTTCAAATTTGGATTCTTAGTAAAGACCTCCTGAATTATTATTTAACAGTTCTGCCATACTTTTGGGTCTTCCACCATCTCATTTTCTCCTTTTAACCTTTCTATTGTTTCTTTTTGTCTTATTTTTCTGTTTATGAATCTAAAACAATTTTGGTTACTCCTTGCATTTATCGACTATATCCTTTTCATAGGTCCTCTCCTCTTCCTTCTCACTTTAACATATTAATTTCTTGCTATCTTGAAGTTTACCTTATTTACTGCATTTCTTTTTCTCCGTCACCTTTTCCATGCTCCATCTCTTTTCTCCTTTGCCCTGGCACACTTTGCATTAAACCAATCTTTCTTTCCTTCTTCCTTAGGTCTATATTTCGGGACATATTCCCTAACTCCTGTTGTGTATATTTCCAAAAATAAGTTATATTTCTCTTGCACCCCCTCAGTTTTCCATCTCCTCCCAGTTAATGTATTTGAAATAATTCTTGAGATTCTCAATATCACCCTTTCTGTAATTTAATCGGTTTCCTTTGTATGATTCATCTCTATCTTCTTTTCCCTCTTCTATATCCATTTCTAATATTACGTGATCACTTTTTCCCATTGGGCACTTATATCTTATATCATCATTCATTTGTATACCCCTTGTAAAAACCAGGTCTAATCTCGCCGGCTCATCGTTTCTTCTGAATCTTGTGTTTTCCTTTACTTTTTGATCCATCATATTATCTATCATTAGGTTTAGGAATCTTTCTCCCCAAGCTTCTTCCCCCATACCACTTTCATAATTTTTCCAGTCCACTTCTTTGCAGTTGAAGTCTCCTACTAATAACACTTTTCTCCTTTCTTTAATGACTCTCGTTAGACTCCTTATAGTGTCATCTATCATATCTTTATATTCTCGGTTGGTCCATGCATTCGTTTTTGGTGGCACATATGTTAAAATGATTGTTAAGTCATTTTTATTAATATGCATCTTAATATACAGTACTTCTGCTTTTTCTTTCCCATATTCCACATGGTTTACCACCATCTTTTTCTTTGTCATTATCATGACTCCTCCTCCTCCTTTACCCCCTCTGTCTTTCCTCCATACATTATATCTATTATCTATGCCTATTTTGATTGTCTCATTTAGTTTTGTTTCAACCAGGCATACAATATCTGGTTTTTCTTTCCTTATATAATCTTTTAGTTCTAATTTACTTGATAGAACCCCATCTATGTTTGTATACATCATTTTTAGTTTCTTGCCCTTATCACTTTTAGTTACACTTGGTCCACTGTTGCCTCTTTCTTCTCTCTTACATACCATTTTCTTATCCTGTCTCCTAGAATTCTCCAAAAAATGCCTTTTTTCCTCCTCTGACCTTTCATTATTTTTTTTCCCTTACTGCTGCCACCAATTTGTTGTATCTCTTCCTTTCTTCCTCATTCTTAGTTTTTTCTTATATATATATATATATATATATATATATATATATATATATATATATATATATATATATATATATATATATATATATATATATATATATATATATATATATATATATATGTATGTATGTATGTATCCTTGCAGCCTTCTGTTTCTCTGAGTTTTGTTGTTCTATATAATATCTCTTCTGTTGCTGCTTGCTTCTTGTGATTTTAGTAGTATCTTAATTGGTTTTGTTGTTCCATCTTGATAAGGTCCCATTCTGTAAATTTCCTCCACTTCCTCCTCTAGGTTCGGCCTATCTTCGTCATTTAGATTTTTTAGTAGGTCTTCAACTGACTTCATTTCCTCCTTTTCCCTTCTTGGTCTATATTTTTACATTTTTTCCTTTAGTCCAAAGATAATTACACTTTTTTTCTGCAATTTCCCTTACTAGGTTTTCCTTTTCCTTAAGGATTCCAATCATTTTGTTTGCCATGTTCTCGTCCCTTTCTTTTAGTTGTTCTTGAATCACCTCCTGTAAGTTATCTTTGTCTTTCTTATCTTGTACTCTCCATGCCTGTACTTCTTTTTTAATCACGTCATGTACTCTTTCCTCTTCTTTGCTAACTAGATCTTTCAGGTCCTCTCTTTCTTTCTCTACTTTACCAAGTCCTTCATCCATCTGCTTCTTATATTTAGCTAGTTCTTTTCTCAGTTCCATGTTCTCTACTCTTAACCTAGCTTCACTTTCTTCCACTTTTTTATCCTTTCTTTCAAGTTCAGAATCTCTTGCTCCTGTTCATCGTTTTCTTTACTTCTCATACTTTCCCTTATCCAGTTGTCTAATATTTTCTCCAAAGTTAAAACTCGCCTATGGAGGGCAGTACTTGTCTCATCGAATCCTCCAAATCTAGCCTCCCCCTCATCGTCATCATCCTTTTCTTGTACTCCTTCCTTATTCTCGTACCTGCTTATGGGTGTAAGTTCTTTCCTACTCATGGTACCTTTCAATGTAGTTTCTGGAGACTATTGCCACACAAGTCACGCATTTGCCCAGGCCTCTGTAAACACACAACCTGTGGTATTGAAATCAGCTGATCATTGGTCCGCCCATCCGTGTGTGTGTGTGTGTGTATTTACCTAGTTGTATTTACCTAGTTGTAGTTTTACAGGGCCTGGGCTTTATGCATTTGTGGCCCCGTCTCCACATCTACACTTATCCAATTTTTCTTTAAAACTATGTACACTCTTTGTGTGTGTGTGTGTGTGTGTGTGTGTGTGTGTGTGTGTGTGTGTGTGTGTGTGTGTGTGTATTTACCTATTTGTATTTACCTATTTGTGTATTACAGGGCCTGAGCTAAGCTCTCTGTGACCTGTCTCCTTGTCCATTCCTGTCATATCTCTCTTTCATCTGATTGACACACACCGCATCAACGACATCACTGCTCAGTTTATTCCACTTATCAATGCTACGATGCGGGAAACTGTATTTTCTCACGTCATTTAGACAGATGTCTTTTATTAGCTTTTTTCCATGTCCTTGGAGATGATTACTTGTGGTCACCTTTATCAACTCTCTATCCAGTATGTCAATCTTGTTCACCAATTTATACATAGTTATCATGTCTCCTCTTGTTCTTCTCTCTTCTAATGTGGTCAGCCCCAGCTTCATCAGTCTTTCCTCATAGTCTAACTCACTGAGTCCTGGTACCATCCTTGTTGCCAGCCTCTGTACCCTTTCCACCTTCTTCACCTTTTTCTTCATATGCAGTGACCTGACACATGCTGCATATTCTAACTGGGGTCTTATTAAGGTACATAATATCTTCTTCATCATTCCTTCATCTAGGTAGTGGAATGCAAGACCAATATTTTGAAGCATGTTGTATGTTTTCAAAAAAATCTTGTTAATGTGTTTCTCCGGTGACAAGGTGTTTTGCACAGTTACTCCTAAGTCTTTCTCCTCATTGGTCTCTTTAATTTTCTCATCACCCAGCCTGTAATCCCTGTTTGGTCTGTATCTACTTCTTCCCATTTTCATAACATGGGTCTTGTCTATATTAAATTCCATCTGCCACTCCTTACTCCACTCATATATTTTATCAAGATCTTCCTGTAACTTATTACAATCTTCCACATTCTATACTCTCCTGTGTGTGTGCGTGCGTGCGTGTGTCTTCATATTTCACCTGCTGCTCACCTGTTGTGAGGATGGTAGCCTAGTACAATGGTTCACCAAGTTTTACAACTTTACTTGTGAATTTGTGTTTCAAATATGTATTACAGAATTAAATTTCAGCTCAAAAGTATCAGATTATGCACATAGAATGTTGCTGCCACCTAACATTTAATATTTTTGGTCTTGTATTATCTGATTTCATTAAGAGTGACAACAGAATTTCTCACGTCAGTTGGAAGAAAGCATGTGTTAATGATTCCAGTAATGGCTTCATGTTAAACAGGTTCATGGTTGGCTTGGCTTCCAAACTCATATGAACAGCTGTGAAATATTTATGTAAATAATATCTTTTGTTTGCACATTTTCTGAATATTTAATACTTTGATATCACGTACACTTAACCCTCAGGTATTGTGCCCAATTGGGGCCGAAATAGCCGCGCCATAGCCGAATATGCAATAGCCGAATTGAACAACTAATGGTGAAAATTGTTATTGGTGCCACAAACACAAATTTTACTCCCAATATCCCTCATTTTTATCTTTTTTTAATTACTGTATAATCCATTGGTACCAATTAAAACATGTCAAGGTCTTATTGGTTTACGTTCGGCAATGGTAGGAGGACGGCGTGGAGGGTTGGTGGCCATTGTGACCACAAAAAATGGTAGAATCTGGCTATCACTGTCTAGTGGCCAATGAGCGCTCAGATATCCCATGATGTCATGGCTGGGTGCGCGATAGCAGGCATCTGAGGTCGTGATAATGAAATTTTAGCAGCTTTTCATGGGTGCGTGATAGCATTAAAATGCAATAGCTGAAGTTGTGATAGCCGAGGGTTGACTATACTGTAGTTTTGTTTTCCTGTTGATATCTTTAAAGATCAACATATAACAAGGCTAATTGACAATGTGATAGAAAATATATTAAAGATAAAAAGCTTTGGGGAAATCACATCAATCAGTTGTCAACAGGGATGACATAAATCAGTTTAGCTTATAGCAATCTCTCTTTGGTTTGAATGCCTTATGGATCTTTTCAGGCACCAGCTGGAGTCAAGAAGAACCTTCAACGGACATATGACTCTTGGTCACCCGAGCTGGTGGCTCGCGGCAATAATGTTAGCCGAGCACAGGCGCTCTTTGTGTTAGCGTGGTTCCATGCAGTAATGCAAGAGCGGAGAACTTACATCCCACAAGGATGGTCTAAGTTTTATGAATTTTCTCTAGCAGACCTGAAGGCAGGATGTGACATTTTAGACAGACTCTTCAAACAGGAAGGTTAGTGACTTTGAAGTAAACATGTTCAAGACAGAACAAGAGTACTACTATATTACTAATGGTTATTATTATAGATAGTTATATGTGTATAGTTCTGAAGATTTCATGTGTGTGTGTGTGTGTAATTCACCTCCTCCTCAGTCGCCTGCTGGTCACCCAGCCAGTCTTCCCCATTACGGAGCGAGCTCAGAGCTCATAAACCGATCTTCGGGTAGGACTGAGACCACATCACACAGAACACACACCGGGATAGCGAGGCCACAACCCCTCAAGTTACATCCCATACCTATTTACTGCTAGGTGAACAGGGACCACACATTAAGAGGCTTGCCCATTTGTGTGTGTGTGTGTGTCTTTACCTAGTTGTATTGTACAGGGTTTGAGCAGAACTCATAGTGTCCTGTCTCCATATCTCCATTTATCTAGTTTTTCTTTAAAGTTATGCACACTATGTGCTGTGACAATTCCATTATCCAATGCATTCCATTTTTCCACCATTCTGTGTGGAAAACTGTATTTTCCAATATCCTTCACACACTGCCTCATCCTGATCTTTTCATGTCCTCTTGTCCTTCCATCTTCTTCCGTCAACAGCACCAGGTCTTCTTTGTCTATCTTTTAAATATCATGTGCTATTTTATACATTGTTATTAGGTCCGTGCATTCTCTTCTATCTTGTAAGGTTGGCAGTCCCATTTCCTTCAATCGTTCTTCATATGTGAGGTCCTTTAATTCTGGCACCATCATTGTAGCAATCTTCTGTATCCTTTTGAATTTTCTAATATAATTTTTTAGAGCTCGGAGACCATACCACTGCTGCATATTCCAACCTTGGGTGTATCATGCTTGTGATGATTTTTATTCATCCTATCTTTATCCATGTAATGAAATGCCACTCTTATATTAGTCAACAATTTATATGATAGTCCAAATATCTTGCTTATGTGTTTATCAAGGCTCAGATTTTCTTGTATGATCACTCCAAGATCTTTTTCCTCTTTAGTCTTCATTATTTGTTCCTCTCCCATCAAATAGTTCCATACTGGTTTTCTTATACTCTTTCCTAGTTCCATTATGTGGCATTTCTTGGCATTAAACTCCAATTTCCACTTCCTGCTCCACTCATAGATCTTGTTTAAATCTTCCTGCAACAACAGACAGTCCTCTCTAGTTTTGATAACTCTTAGCAACTTTGCATCATCAGCAAGTAAATTTATATAACTGTTTATCCCAATGTGAATGTCATTTACATAAACTTTAAACATAATGGGGGCTAACACTGACCCTTGTGGCACTCTGCTAGTTACTTTACCCCAAGATGAGTATGTATCTCTGATCACAGTTCTCATTTTCCTATCCTTCAAATAATCTCTTGTCCATTCGAGCAAGGTTCCACGCAGTCCTCCTATGTTCTCTAGTTTCTAAAGTTTTAGTGGTTCAGTTGCCTTTCGTCCTTTAAATATCGGTATTATGTTGGCTCTCTTCCATTCTAGTGGAACTTTCCGTTCATTTATTGAACTTTTCATTATTTCCCAAATTGGATCCAGTAATTGCTCTTTACATTCTTTTAACATCCAGCCTGATACACCATCTGGCCTCATTGCTTGTTTGACTTCCAACTTATTCAGTAATCTTCCAACATCCTCTTTGTGCACTGCAATCTCCTGTAATCCTTGGCAATCCAATGTCCTATTAGGTTCTGTGAAATCATCTGCAGTGAATACCGTTTTGAAGCTCTCATTCATTATTTCATATATTTCTTTCTCTGTTTGGTATGTCTTCCCTTCTTTAATTATTTTTTCAATTGTTTCCTCATTCTTTGCTTTGCCATTTATAAACTTGTAGAAAAGTTTGGGTTCATCTTTGCTTTTATCCACTACATCCCTCTCAAAATTTCTTTCTTCTTCTCTCCTTACTCTAATACATTCATTTCTAGCATCTTTGTACTGTCGTCTGTTTTAGTCATTTCCCTGCTTTAAGAGTTTCTTCCATGCTTTATCTTTTGCCTCTTTTGCTTGTATGCATCAAGCATTGTACCAAGCATGTATTTTTTTCTGAGCTCTATAAACAGGAAAAAACTTTTTTACTCCTTCATTGTATTTCTGTAAGAATATGTCATATTTCTCTTATACTGTCTTTCTACACATAATATTACTTCACTCAATATCAGCAAAATAAATCCTTAATTTTTCAAAATCCGTTTTTGCATAATTTAATCTCTCTCCTCTATAATCCTCTATGTAGCTTATCTCATCTTCGTCCTGCATTTGCATCTCTAATGTCACATGATCACTTTTCCCCATTGGACTAAGGTATTGTATGATTGGAGGGGGCTCTGGTTTATTTGTGAAAACTAGGTCAAGCAACAATGGTTCTTCTTTCCCACCCCCCCATACCTTGTTGACTCCTCCACCCACTGGTCCATTGTATTAACCATAGTCAACTGTAACACTTTCTCGCTCCACTGCCCAGCATTATCCATTACTTCCATCTCTCTCCAGTTTACTTTTTTACAGTTAGTCTCCAACTAAGAGTATTCTTCTATCTCTTCTTATCATGTTATCTAGGCACTCTTTGCATATCTTTATGTTCTGATCCCCATGTATTAGTCTTTGGTGGAACATATGTAACTATAATTTTTTCTTTTCTTCAAATCTTCTGTTCTGATTGTTACTCTCATTATTTCCACTTTGTCTTCACCATATTGTACATCCTCAACACATATATTATCATGAACCATTATAAGCACTCCTCCTCCCCCTTTATCCTTCCTGTCCCTCCTCCAGGTATTAAAGTTGACATGGATCTCTTTTTTCAGTTTTGTTTCAATGATGCACATTACATCCAGCTTTTTCTCTTTCAAATAATCCTGAATTTCCAATATGCTTGATAACAAACCATCTATGTTAGTATAAGTCGCTCTTAATTTATTGCCTCCTCCACAACCTCCTCTTTTTTCCATAGGTACCACTTCTTTAGTTTCATATCCACAACCCTCCAGTGTGTGTGTGTGTGTGTGTGTGTGTGTGTGTGTGTGTGTGTGTGTGTGTGTGTGTGTGTGTGTGTGTGTAATTCACCTCAGTCGCATGCTGGTCACCCAGCCAGTCTTCCCCATTACGGAGTGAGCTCAGAGCTCATAGACCAATCTTCGGGTAGGACTGAGACCACATCAATACACTCCACACACCGGGAAAGCAAGGCCACAACCCCTCGAGTTACATCCCGTACCTATTTACTGCTAGGTGAACAGGGGCCACACATTAAGAGGCTTGCCCATTTGCCTCACCGCTTACCGGGACTTGAACCCAGCTCTCTCGATTGTGAGTCGAGCATGTGTGTGTGTGTGTGTGTGTGTAATGTGCATGTAAGGATTGTATTAACAGAGGACTACCATCTAACCTTGAATTATATAACATTTTCTTTTTAAGGTTCTGGTGATGTTAAGTGGAATTTTGTGCATGGCCTGTTTGAAAATGCTATCTATGGAGGTCGTGTGGACAATATCTGGGATGGCAAGGTTCTTTCAGCATACCTGCAGATCTTTTTCAACAATGAGATGGTGGGTGGACGCAGGCCAACAGCTACTCAGCTGATAAAGAACCTTACTCTGCCAACCACTGTCAACTATCAGGTAAGAATCCAGTTTTTTTAGAGTCAAAGGTTGTTCAGAGCAGGATGGTGTGGAAGTTCACATAGTAACCTCCCAGTTGCATTGCTTTTGATTATTATAATAATTTGAATTATTTTTGTTTCCTATCATCTAGCTAGTAAAATGTTCTCTTTGTTTTGATATAGGACTATGCAGCCCTTATCAAGAGTCTGCCAGAGGAGGACGATCCTTCTTACTTTGGTTTGCCGTCAAATATTGAGAGATCATGGCAGCGTATTGTCAGCTCTCAGGTGATTAGCCAGTTGAAAGGTGAGTGTGCTTGTTTGTTTTGTTTGTTTGAGGAGGCTTTCTCAAAAATTATCATTACATCAAGTGGCTTCAATGCCGTGGTTTAAAAGTTACAGGACATTTAGATATGAACACACATCAGTGGCAATTGATTGGCTGTACTCGGGTTGTCCTACAAGATTCATGGTGTTTTGGTCATTACTTGCTGCAATAATACAGTATACAATTACTGTATTTCTTTATCAATGAAATATTTGATGTGTAATCAAGTAACAACTTCATGATGCCAATACCCATCAATATTCCCCTCTACTCTTATATTCTCTGTGCCAATTTTTAACATGTTCATATTAAAATGGCCTGGAACCTCCAAACCAAGGCATCAAAAGCACATGCCTGTAGAATATGACCAATTTAGAATTACTTGATCTTTTATATCTAAGATGTGACTTTCCTCCTGGAACTCCCTGTGTATAAACAGAGAGAGAGAGAGATGAAGTGATCTTTGATTTTCATCTTAAACACACTGGAAACTTGTCTTGAAATTCTTCTGTATGCTGCCATGTATGTATATTGAAGGCAGTAACACACACTTACACACATACACATAATCATATATGAAAAAGCCTCACCTGAATTTACTTTGCAGTTCTCATGAGGTCACCAGAGCTTGCAAGTCGTTTTGACCGTGAGAAATGGCATTCCCAGCTCTCTCCAGTCCTCAATCTATGGAAAAAGCTCAATCAGGTAGTTTATTTAAAACAAATTTTCAGAGATTAGTGAATGTAATAAAGTATAGAATGTCTGAGATTTTTGCAGTAGGTATATAGAAAGAAGTGGAAAGTCATTGATCATAAAAGAATGAGGAACGAATGTGTTAGAAGAATCAAATTAATCATTGATCATGAGAGAAAAATTGTAAGAATCAATAAAGAATCTGAGAAGAATGATGTTATGTGAAATGCAAAGGATAATGTGAAAACCTTGAAACTTCTGATCATGATGCTGGGACCATATGGTTGGCGGCAGATTATAGTAATGTAATACAAGCATTATGCACACTGATTGTATAGCACGGGAATAATTTTATTGTGCATTTCCCCAGGGTGCTAATCTGATTCAGGCCAAGGTTGCTGTGCCTGGTCCAACAGTGGATTGCCCCGTGAAGGCATTTGTGCAACTGGAACAGTACACAGCAGTGTTGTCAGTGCAGAAGGTCCATCGTTCACTGGCTGCACTCTCCAAGGTGATCCGAGGCACACTACTTCTCACCACAGAGGTACAGAAGCTTGCAGAATCCCTTCTCAGACAAGAAGTAAGTACAAGCTGTTCCTACACTAATGAAATTCTGCAATTCTGGCAATTAAGACACTAGAGAAACTGGACAAAAAAATGTACATTGTAAGATTATGTTAAGTGTGAAGATCACTTGAAGTGGTATTAGTTAAAGGTTTCTACAGACACCTGCCAGCTGGCTAAAGCTGTGGGATGGCCCCGAGGACCCTCTGGAATACCTTTGCAGCTTAGTGCGCCGAGCTCTAGGAATTGGGCGCTGGGTGGCCAAAAGTGAGCAAGGCAGTCTACTGCGGGAGTCCCTCGACCTGTCTGAACTACTCCACCCAGCCACCTTCCTCAATGCTCTTCGCCAGCTGACAGCCAGGTCAGCCAGTGAGATAGGATGAAGTGGAGAGGAAAGAAGAAAAGGGAGGAAGGAGTGAATAAATGAGCAGTGGCTCAAACTGCTGTTGAGTTTTTTTCAGATTAAATTTTTTTCAGAATTTTAGTTTTCACACAAATGGCAAGTTCATGATAATTAGCCATGATTGCAACCAGTGTTTACAGAGAATCCTGAACACACAGCATCTTCTCATTAATGTTGTGGGATTACTAAGATCTTCAGTGGAGCATGAAGTTACTATGCCATTCATTAACAGAATTAGAGTTGTTCATGATACAATTCTGCCTCATAGGGAATACAAGACCTCAATGGACAACCTGGAGTTTGTCACTGCTTGGCTGCGCAGTGGCATTCCCAATGCTCGGGTGGCCATGAAGTGGTCAGGCCTGCAGATGGAAGGTGCTACCTTTGATGGCACACGACTCCTTCACAACGCCCACGACTCTCCCAGTATCACTGTTGCACCGGTATGCACTGTGGCTTGGATTCCTAAGGTGAGTGCTCTGGCCTATGGTGGAGATTAATACATTGCCAAGTGGGGATTTATTATCAATAGATGTATGTATTAATACTGTTGACTTCAATCCTACATATTTTTGCCCTGGTCTGGATTACATATACGTGGTGATGAGACCACCAACTTAATTTTGAGAAATGTACTTGATCCATAGAATTAATATCAGGAAGGGTGGACTTCTAATATGATTCAGGTCACTCAAATCTTCATTAAAAGTTTTGGAATTTGTAATGTTGAGATATTTAAAGGTTTGTTGTGAGCAGTATGAGAATTCCTTGACGCTAACTGAATGAACATAGACATTGGTAGCAGTAATGCCAGACTAGATAACTGTATCAAGATTATTGACTTCATTTTTTATGACATTGAAATGTTTCACCCAAGCAATTAATTTGTGTTGCTTCTTGCTAATATAAATGATAGAAGTTTTTTTACCTTAGTCAACAGTGAGTGGTCAGTAATTGTCCCATTATATTTCCTGGCCCTCATCATCTAGTTGCTGCCATGAAGAACCTTTATGTGACCTTCTACTATGTAGAATTTATAGAAATGGGTTTTGGATATAGATTGATAAAACAACTTAAATTTTATTTTTGTTTCAATTTATGAAAAATATATTACATGTAATATGAAGTCAGTACACAAGATTGTATTTCTCTCTCTCTCTCTCTCTCTCTCTCTCTCTCTCTCTCTCTCTCTCTCTCTCTCTCTCTCTCTCTCTCTGTTTTAGTAACTTGTACATTATTAACAGAATTACACCAGTGATGCTGCTGTCTGACCAGTAGTCCCAACAGTAAAGTCCTCAAACTTTTATAGGTTTTGGTACAGTATAGTATAGAAGGGCTGGAAATAATAAAACCCTCATTCTTTGTATATGATTTTTTTTATTGGTGAATTTCTAACCTATGATCAGAATTTTGCACCATCTGTTTAATTTCTGTGAATACTACATTGATCAGTCCAATCTTGTATGATTGCAACATTGCTGATTGAACCTTGTCTTTCCTCAGGACCAACCAGTGCGAGTATATCACGAAGAGCTGCTCTCAGTGCCAGTGTATGCCTCCATCAAGCGGGAGCAGCTGGTGGGCAGTGTGGATTTACCCTGCCCAACTCCACACCATGAGTGGCGGCAGACTGGTCTCGCTCTCTTCCTCGTTACATAAACAGCATAACTTTAACATTTTGTGGAGGAACATGAAAACTCAGATTCACTTTGAACAGGATTTGTATCCAAATCATACATTTTTCAAATAAGGCAGTACACCCAGACCTACTAACCACTTAAATAATTTCAAAGAACCCCCTTACACTCCTTTGTAGCACAGAAAGTCATACTAATTTCTCTTCATTAAATTATCTGTTACTGAGGATTTCATTCCCAGACATGCAAACATCAGTTAATTAATTCTCTCCTTTTGTAAATCTTGCATAAATATTCCCATTGTTCAAAACAACATGGCAAGGCAGCAAGAGATTTTTTTTTAAACTGGTATTTATTTCATTAATATCTGTCTAATATCATGATTTTACAGATACATTGTATATCAGTGTTGACAAGCCCAGGCCATTTACAGATAGATGTACAATCCAAAAATTGTGGCTACAATAGAAAGTTCAGCAATAACTACCTTGATACAGCAATTATAGGTGGAAGTTGCTTTAAGCTTGTACTCATATTATATACCATAGCCCACATAATACAGGTGATAGACCAGTTTATTTAATGGTATTAGATGTTGATTTCAGAACCTGTATCAACATTATGTACAGAGTACTACTGATATAACGTGGTTGACATCATTTCTTTTCACAGTAAACAGAGTGTCGTAGTGTCACAGCTACCTTCCCACGGAGGCTGAATATTCTGATTCTTTAACGCAACCTTCTATGCTGTGCTTGGATCAAGCAACAGTGTGTGAGTTAGCTCAGCTGCTGAATAGCTCAAACAGCTGTTCAACTGATATGAAGAGAGTGGGGTCTTTTCATCTGGTGTGCCAGACAAAGGCTAACTGTGCTACTACTATTATGCTTCCTCCTAATATGACTACAAGCAAGGAAAAACAAAAGGCCATTTGTTTCCAAACCATGCTCTTTCTCTATATCAACTGAACAGCTAACTGAGGTGATTTACACACTGTTGCCAGTTAATGTTCCAAAAGCATCAGAACATCTTGTCTTCCCAAGAAGGTAGTTGTGAGCCTTCTCCATTTACTGCACACAGATACAATGTTGGCTCCAAGTGGACATGCAAGTTCTGAAACCAGTATATGTTAAACACCATTAAATGGCTTATTAATGCAGGGTGTCCCATGAGTACATGCTTTAGGACAATAGCTAAAGTAATTCTAAGTCAAAAATACTCAAAGATTATCCATGTTTTGCTTTATTTTTTCAAGAAATTAACCTAGAAATTTTGTGTAGCAGGTTCAACTCCTCCTCCTCTGTAGGCATCTACCTCCTCTTCTTCCCTCCCCAGGTCACTATGTACTGTACATCCTGGACTGTAAGACAACTGGGAGCCACTGCTCACATGGTTGTCAAAGTGTAAGGGAGTGCATCATTGATTAGCTATTATAATGTTAAAGGCTTGCGTGGCAGTCAGTTGCCTCGCCAAAATAAACTGTCCCTGTTCTGCACAGATCCAGGTGTTTCTGAGAGTGGTGTAGTACTTCACACATTCAGCTCACAAATGAGAAGGCCCGGGTTTGACTCATGGGCACAGCAAGGCAAATGGGTAAGCCTCTTAATGTGTAGCACCTGTTCACCTAGTAGCAAGTGGGCACAGGATGTAACTCAAAATGTTGTGGTCTCATTTCAAACAAAAAAATCAATTTATGAGCACTGAGTTCACTGCATAATGGGAAGGGGTAGCTGGGTGACCAGTGAATGAATTGGAGCTCTGAAGTGGCACGAACATGCATTACTTTCTTTTCTTGATGACTACTAATTGTCACAGATTTCTTGATAGCACCTCACTGGGCCCTGGGAGCTGTAACATGATAGGCGTGGGTGGCCATTCTAGGTATCGGGTGTGGTCTTCACCAGATTCCCCCACTATTGCCACTTTCCCATAGATCACAGGTTTGCCTTCATGCTCCAATCCCACTTCATCTCCTTACCCTCTATTCACTGTCTATAGAAATTGGTATTTCAAAAATCATCTAACTTTTGTTCCACATCACTCTTGAAGTAAGAATCAAGGTATGTTTTATGTATAAGGTCTCCCCCCCCCATTCTAAATGTGGTATATGAGCAATTGCTAATACAGAAAACACCTTGATTTTTACCTCAATGATGATGTGGAACATAATTTAGAATGATTTTGTAAATACACCAATTATATACAACCAAAGGGAAAGAAAAGATACCTAAATAGCCACCCAAGCCTATCATGTTATAGCTCCCCAGGACCCAGTGAGGCACCAGCAATAAACTTGTGACAATTAGTAATCAAGAAAAGATAGTAATGCATGTTCCTGCCATTTTGGCACTCAGAAACACCTGGAACTGTGCAGAACAGGGATATTGAATTTTGCCATGATACTAACTTTATCAAGCGAGGCCACACAAGCCCTTCATATCGCGACTCATCAGGATGCACTCCCTTACCCTTTGGCCAACTATGTGACCAGCAGCTTCCTTCATTGTTAAGGTCATCTTATAGAGCAGTAAAACCTAAACTTTTTCCCTCAAAAATTGAGGGATCAGCTTATATAGTCCAGGCTGTACAGTACATGGCGAGTTGGGGAGGATGAAGGGGGGGTGGTGGCAGAAGCTTATCCATGGGGAGCAGAACCTGCTGCACATAACTTCTCCAAGTTAATTTATTGTAAAAATAAACAATCAAATCACAAAGCACATACTTTCAACTCCCAGGACATCCTGTATACAAGTACAAGCTCAATGCCACAGCATGCATTATAGTGCTTGAAAGTCTCATGTCACATGGCTGACATTTCTTGTTGCAGTAAATAGAGGAGGTAGGTACACAACTACCTTCCCAGGGAGGATAGATGTTCTGATGCTTTAGGAACACTAACTGGCAACCTTCCATGGTCTGTGGTGATCAGTGTGAGAGTCCCTTCATTTACTTGTTCAATAGATGTAAAAAGAGCATCTGGATTGCTAGACAAAGTCTATGCTATTTTGCTTCCTCCCACCCTCTCAGTATGTCCAAAAAAGATTACAAGCAAGGAGAAACGTATGGAGGAGCTTACATTATGCAAGGCTGGTTACTCTCTTGTTTATTTCCACTCAAACAGGAATTAGGCTGAGGACAACACAGCAGTTTGTGCAGTTTTTCAAGGACAGAGGGAAAGCTGCTGCATTTCCCAAGTTTGGCAGACCTCATAAGAACACTCTAAAGACCCATGCAATTATCTCTAGACAGGCTGCTAAATAACCAAGGCTGACAGCATGGAAAGTCAAAGAAAAAAACTTTTACCAAGCCTGTCTGAGTTGGGAAGTGGTGTAACTGTAGCATCCTTGAAACACTGCACCAACTGCTGTGTTGTCCTCACCCTAACTCCTTTTTGAGTGGATATAAATGAGAGATCATGGCCAGCCTTGTGTATTGTAAACACCTTTGCTTGAAGTAATTTTGGGTATTGTGGGAGACTAGGAGGAAGCAAAACAGTAGTGGTTAACCTTTTGTCTAGTAGTCCAGATGAAAAGACAACACACTGTATAAATCAGTTGAACTGCTAATTGAGGTGACTCACACATTGCTGCCTAATCCCAGCAGTGTGTAGTATTTATTACATTAAATTAATCCCACGGGATAGGATCAAGCAAATGACAACTTCCATGAAAAAGATCAAGACATGTTGCTGGTCATGCAATGTAGGTGTAAAGGATTAGTTTGGTAGCTACTGTATATACTTGGTGTCAAAAATAATACATCTACTGTGAGGCTGTAAGACATTCCAAGACTAATTTTTACCTACATCGCTGAGACAATAGCAAGAATGTGGTCAGTAGTTATGCAGTTGGCAGTAAAGTGTTCTACTATCTGGCATCTGTACATAACTCCAACACAACATTCATGTTCCTCAAAGATCACAGTATAAGTAACTTACCACTACACTATTGTGTGGCTTAAAAGATGCTTAGTCTGCATTGGCACTGTCTTTGGCACATACACTGCCAATCTGGAAAAAATGTTAAGATGTCATGCCTTATTTTCATAAATCATCACTTTCTGCAAGAATTTTCATCCTTTGATCTATTGTTTTACAATTTGTCTTATATACACAATAATGTATACTAACCATGTGTATATTTCAATGCAATATAAAGGCATATTCACTATTAAGTTGTATAAATGAAAATCCTAACAATTGCACTTAATTCTTGAATTAAGTCATTCCCTTCCAAAGACTCTTCATTCATACTTAGGTGATTGAATCCAAAACAAACAAACACACACACACCTACAGGACAAAACTGTGATCAATCTGTTAAGTCTGGGGTTCTCAACCTAGGGTTTGCAAATCCCAGGGGTTCACAAGATTTCCAGGGGTGCTTAGATGGATGATCTAATAATATCCTTTGCAGTACCATTGTATATCGAGTTTGACAGTGGCAGTCACTAAATTAACATTGTTTAATGTCAGAATACTGGGGTTCAGGTAAATGGTCTTATAAACTTGGGGTTCTTAATAAGAAAAAAACTTGAGAACCAATGTGTTAATTCACTCAACTCACCATTAATTGAGTTAATTCACTTGAGAAGTCTCCTGTTCCTCTTCAACCCTGACAGTTAATGTGCTGCTTTCATGAAGTTCTTTTGTCTCTGGATCAGGACTCAACTTCTCTTCTTCACCAGGTTGATGATTCTCAAGTGACTTCTCTTCTTCAGTATGTTCTATAAAAAAAAAAAAATCACTAGAACTCTTACTTTATTCACTTATTCATTTTCTTTTAATCTGAGATCAGTTCCAACAAAATAACTAATAAATAAACCTAATGATAATCAAAAGAAGGATGTGAGCAGATACATACTTCAGAATCTTCTCTTTTAGGGATAATCTCAAGAGAATTTGAAATGACAGGAAATTCCAGTATTAACCCTTTAAGCACGAGCATCCACAATAGTGGACAGCCGGAGCATGGGCTCGTAGTGCAGGCGTCCACAATAGTGGACGGCTTTTTTTTTATACCATGTAGGCTTTTCACGGGAATTTATGGGCTAAAGGAGATACTTTTTTGGGGGGTATCTCCTATCTCAAAACCCACCCGCTAGGAAACCCTTACCCCGAGTAAGGAAGACCAACCTACACTCGGACTGTGGGCAGGATTCGAACCCATGCGCTTGGAGACCCCTCAGATCCCAAAGCACACATGATTCCACTGTACCACCAGATTTGTTTAGTTTGTTGTCAAGTGCAGTAAACATGTCATTTTCTTTCCTACACAAACCACAAACACACTTACATTATCAGTGGTCAGTTAACGCTTTGTGCTAACTTTGACAGGATGTCCGCTAGACAGCGCAGCTCACCAGTCAGCTCTGTCATAAGCGTGGACCCCACTACAGAGACCACCACCACTGATATGCCTGACCCTTTTTTTTTTTTTTTTTTTTTTTTTCCTCTTACATGCATGATAATGTTATCTGTGCATACTTGTGATAGGTACGATAAATAAACGCTGGATGCAGAAAAATGCAATGCAAATGTTATATGTCATACAGTGGCCATTCAGTGTGGAGGGAGCAGCTTGGCAATGCCTGAGACAGTGTGTACAATGCAGCAAGAGGCACAACCATAAGTATTTAGCGAACCGTTAAAAGTTACTCTTTATAATCTCAAAAATAATAGTAGTGTTGTTTTCTGTTTTTTTCATCATTCCTTTTGTTACATAATGCAAGTACAGCATTCTAGCATGGATTTTAGTTCATTGCTAAGTTTAGCGTATGTTAACCACAGATTTTTACATTACAAAATTTGAGCTTTATATGGGTATGGTAAACAGAAGCTGTAAAAAAATTGATGCTTTTTTATTGTTAAATAATAAAAAATAAGAATAATAGAGGTGGGTATCTGTCTATAATAATATGATTTCATAGTTCCTACTTCATAACTCTGTACTCATTCTACCAATGCTTATATGGGTTGAAGTGAGGTGTATTTTTGAGTGAATATGCCCGCAGGGCAGGCCAGGCCAGGCAAAATCTAGCCCGCACTTAGAGGGTTAATTAAAGCTCAATGTTCAACTGATGAGACAGAGATGATCCAAGTCAACACATTCATTCAAACTATATCCTTGATGTCCTCGATCCTCACTTGAGCTTGCCATGTTTACTTCTCAACTAAACACACTAAATCTTACAGTAATTAACACCTAATCAATAGGTATACTGCCAGGGATGGATCCATTTTGGCAGATAAATGAAAGTAAGTTTGGAATCCAGAAGGCTGTAGTATTTCTGAATTCATATATCCATCTTACCTTCAGGTGGAGGTAGCAACTTTAAGGATAGAAGATGGAGTAAGAATATGATGAGAGCAGTGATGCCTCCTACTAGGTACAGTCCAGGCCCACCAATCCTAGAGAAAAGATGTCCACCAAAAAAGGAGGCTGCTGCATACCCTGACAGAAAAAAGAATTGCATCATCATACAGTATTAGTAAACTTTTTTTCTTTCAATGCCTGCCTAGACTATGGAAGTTTTATGAGCCCATGTGTCTAAGCAAGCTATAAATACAATCATTCCAAAATGTCTCCCAAACAATCTCATGTGAGGCATATGTCTACTTCACTTTCGAACACTATCAAAGCCAACACTCATGAAGATATGTGGCATCTGTGTACTCTCCTCTACAAGTACTCTCTAACTTTAAAAGCTTGAACTATTAAATCAAATTCAAAGTGATGGGACTGACAAGTCAGTGCAGAAGAATGAACATTGGTAGTGGTAATGATGGGTCTTTACATGCTCCTATGCAATGCTCACCCAGAATTTCATAACATATATTCACTATGCTCTGGACAGTAGTGCTGATGCCCGGTGGAGACAATTTTGAGGAAAAGATTACTATAGCAGTGTAGCCAAGACCATAGCAAGGTCCATTAAGTAGCTCCACAAGCAGCGTGGCCCACACAGGGCCATATGCACCAACCACTGCCAGACCCAACAACCGGAATATGTAGAGGAAGAAGACCAGCGATGTGACATAATGGGCTCCCAGTGTCTTCATAAACCAGCCTGGAAGGAAGACAATAAAGAACCTCAACATATATTCAGATCTGAAAAATTCAATGCTATGGGTGTGCAAACCCACCACAAAAGTTTGAAAGCATCGGTGCAGTACAAGTTGTCCAGTAACCTTGCATACATACATACATACATATACATATAACATAACAGCACTTGAATATAGATAAAAATATTTTAATTGAATCTAGTCTACTCTCATACATATTCTTTAGAATGCCTTAAAGATTAGATCAGCAGCAGATACAGGCAGAGCCACTCACTGTTGATGAACATGAAGGGAGCCTCTATGCCACACTGCACAAAGATGGTCATGCCTTGCAGGAACTTCATGTGGTTCATGGCACTGGTCCCCACAGCCATTTCTTCTTGCATCCTAATAGTGATAGATGAAATGTTGAATAATGCCTTAATGAAACATAAAACTGCTAAAAATAATACTGCTTTTAACTGCAATGAAAATGCATTTTCAATAAAGTGCATTTTTAAGCATGTTATATTTTAGATATATATTCAATTTAAAGAAACCAATTGAAAAGCCTCAAAGACTGACTGATAATGATAAATCTGCACAAATAAAAATTAATTAGGATGTTCTTCTGAGTAATTAAAAATATTCAAAATTAAACAAATTTCTTGATTCTTTCATGCCAGGCTTCAATCTATGTAGTGTTCTCTTCATGGCTGCACAGCATTTGTAAATTGGAGTAGGCAGTAGTCACCTGCCGCCCGGTGGAATACTCCAGGAGAGGTACTAATGGGGATGTAGGCAGTGCTGCAGACTGAGTGATTCCCCGTGTCCTCTCTTCCCGGTTCCCTTTGTGGTCTCATTTATACAATTGAGCAGCTGCAGCCTGCCCTCTAAAGACAACTTCTACTACTTCCTACACTACACTACAACACCTTACACTTTTACACTCTCTTCAAATCAAAATTTAATAATGGCTTCACCACGCCCTGCCTCGGAGTCCCCTCTGGGAGGGGACCATAAATGTCCCCAGGTCGGACTGCCCTCTGCTGTCGACCTTGGGTGTCTTGACACTTCATCTAATACTTTCACTATCAATTTCTGCAACATTCGTGGCCTTCGTTCTAATTTTCAATCTGTGGAACACCACCTCTCCTCTACTAAACCTCATCTTCTCTTCCTAACTGAAACACAGTTGTCTGTGACTACTGACAGCAGCCCCTTTTCTGTTCCCTCCTACTTGCTCTATCCTCATTTTCAATCCAAAGCTGGATGTTGCGCATACGTGCGTAACGACACCACTTGCTCTCGTGCCCACAATCTTGAATCTTCAGAATTTTCTACCATCTGGCTAAGACTTCAATGTCACTCTCTAACTAAATTCATCTGTGCTGTATACCTCTCACCTAATTCCTCTGACTATGTAAAATTCTTTGACTATTTGACTTCCAAGGTGGAGCACATCTTATCTCACTTTCCTTTTGCTGAGATCTCCATTTTAGGGATTTCAATGTTCACCACCAGCTTTGGCTTTCATCTTCTTTCACTGACCAACCTGGTGAACAAACCTTCAACTTTGCTATCCTTCATGACCTAGAGCAGCTAGTGCAGTTCCCTACCCGTATTCCTGACCGCCTTGGAGACACGCCCAACATTCTTGATCTTTTCCTAACCTCCAACCCTTCTGCTTACTCTGTTAAACTTTCCTCTCCGTTGGGCTCCTCCGACCACAATCTAATTTCCGTTACCTGTTCTATCACTCCAGTGCAGCCTCAGGACCCGCCTAAGCGGAGGTGCTTCTGGCATTTTAACTCTGCTAAGTGGGAGGAACTAAGGCAGTACTATTCTGATTTCCTTGGGATGATTATTGTTTTCATGTCAGAGATCCTTCTCTTTGTGCCGAGCGCATAACAGAGGTGATTATCTCTGGCATGGAGCTATACATTCCTCATACTTTCTCTAACCCTAAAGCTAAAAAGCCTTGGTTTAACTCTGCTTGTTCTCGTGCTGTCAATGATAGAGAGGCGGCTCACAAACGGTTCCGTAGCCATCCAACTGCTGAAACTCATGCCCTATATATTTCTGCCCGTAATCATGCCAAATCTATTCTCCAACTTACTAAAACTCTTTCATCAATAGAAAATGTCAAAGTCTTTCCAATTCTAACTCCTCTCGAGATTTCTGGCATCTAGCCAATAATATCTCTAACAACTTTACTTCTTCGTCTTTCCCTCCTTTACTTCATCCAGATGGCTCTACAGCTGTCTCTTCTTTTCTAAAGCTGAACTCTTCGCTCAAACCTTTGCTACCAACTCAACTTTGGATGATTCTGGGCATATTCCTCCTACTCCTCCACCCTCTGACTACTTCATCCCTAAAATTAAAATTCTTTATAAAGACGTTTTCCTGGCCCTCTCTGGCCTTGATTCTCGGAAGGCTTACGGTCCGGATGGAGTCCCTCCTGTTGTTCTCAAAACTGTGCTTCCGAACTCGCTCACTGCCTGGTCAAACTCTTTCATCTGTGTCTCTACTTCTATTTATCCTTCTTGCTGGAAGTTTGCTCACATTCAACCTGTCCCTAAAAAGGTGACCACTCCAATCCTTCTAACTACCGCCCTATAGCTTTGATTTCCTGCCTTTCTAAAGCCTTTGAGTCTATCCTTAATAGGAAGATAATGAGGCATCTATCAGCTCACAACCTTCTCTCTGATTGCCAGTATGGTTTCCGTAAAGGCAGATCTACTGGTGATCTTCTTACTTTCCTAACTGAATCTTGGTCATCCTCTTTAGGGACTTCGGTGAAACCTTTGCTGTCGGCCTTGACATATCGAAAGCCTTCGATAGAGTCTGGCACAAATCTTTAATTTCTAAACTACCCTCCTACGGATTCTATCCTTCTCTCTGTACCTTCATCTCCAGTTTCCTTTCCGATCGTTCTATTGCTGCTGTAGTAGACGGTCACTGTTCTTCCCTAAAACTATCAACAGTGGTGTTCCACAGGGTTCTGTCCTATCACCCACTCTCTTTCTATTATTCATCAATGATCTCCTAAATCTGACTCAATGCCCTATCCACTCCTATGCTGATGATACCACCCTGCATTATTCAACAGCGTTCAACAGACGCCCAACCCAACAACAATTAAATGACTCAAGGCGAGATGCTATAGGACGCCTAACTTCTGATCTTTCACTTGTTTCTGATTGGGGCAGAGAAAACCTGGTTTTGTTCAATGCCTCAAAACTCAATTTCTACAACTATCTACTCGACATAACCTTCCAGACAACTATCCTCTCTTCTTCAATAACACTCAACTTCCCTCTCCTCTACATTAAACACACTCGGTCTATCCTTCACTAAAAATCTAAACTGGAAATTTCACATCTCTACTCTTGCTAAATCAGCTTCCAAGAAGTTAGGTGTCCTATGGCGTCTTCGTCCATTTTTCTCTCCTCCCAGCTGCTTGCTCTGTACAGGGCCTTATCCGCCCGTGTATGGAGTATGGCTCTCATGTCTGGGGATCCACACACAGCTTTACTAAACAAGGTGGAATCTAAAGCTTTTCGTCTTATCAACTCTTCTCCTCTAACTGACTGTCTTGATTCTTTAAGTCACCGCCGCAATGTTGCATCTTTATCTGTCTTCTACCGCTGTTTTCATGCTGTCTGCTCTTCTGAACTTGCTAACTGCATGCCTTCCCCTCCTGCGGCCTCGCTGCACAAGACTCTCTACTTCTTCTCATCCCTATTCTGTCCATCTTCCTAATGCAAGAGTTAACCAGTATCTTCACTCCTTCATTCCCTACACTGGTAAACTCTGGAACTCTCTACCTGTGTCTGTATTTCCACCTGCCTATGACTTAAACTCTTTCAAAAGAGGAGTGTCAAGACACCTCTTACGTTAACTGGACCCTCCTTTTAGATTTTTTTTTTTTTTTTTTTTTCTCTTTCTCCTACTTTCCTCTTAACAGGGCCTGGCAACCAGCGGGATTTTTTTTTTTTCCAACACTTTGTTTTCCCTTGGCCAGTGCCCTTGTAATGTAAAAAAAAAAAAAATATATATATATACTTGAAAATATGTATCAATCACACAAAATGTCTACACAAAAATCTACAGAAATGTTGCTTCTAAACAGTTAAATAAATTTGTAACTCTACATAAGATCTATTTTAAGCCTAAAAGATCAAAACCTGTGTCAAAATCAAACATAAATTTTTCATATCACTCAACAGAAAAATAAGTCCCATCATTTTATTTTTTCATTCTCTTGACAGCAACTATTGCTTTTATTTGGAACCATAAAATTCATCCTCATTGTCCTCAATCCTGCTGACTTGTGACAGTATGAAGAATCCTTTCATTTCTACTACAAGATTACATCAAAAAAATTAGTTTTATACATACAGTAATACTCCGCTTAACGAACAGGATAGGGAGTGTCAAAGCTGTTCATAGAGCGGAAATTCATTAAGCGGACGTAATTTTCCCATAGGAAATAATGGAAATAGGGGGGATGCGTTTTGGGATGGTCCCCAACATACCACATGGATTAAAAAAAAAAATATATATATATATATATATATATTATATTAGCTTTTTTAAAAGCCTTGACCCCAAGAAAGGATTGTTTTGTAATGCAGAAAGTGAAATCTTACATGAAATACCAAAAAATAAAGCAGAGATGATGAGATCGGCCACAGACGGCGGAGACTCCGGCGACTTGGCAGCTTCTTCTTCTTGTGACCTTTGTAGCTTGGCGTGTTGTCTTTCACCACGATATTAAATTTGTTTCCACTCCTCTATTGCCTACTATAATGGATATCATCATATCTTAGTATTCATATACGCTCATGCCATGAGGATAACCTCGACTCCGTGGCAGTGAGTGATAGTGAATTAATGAAATACCGCGATATTTCATTAGTAATTCACTATCACTCAGTGTCACGGAGTCCAGGTTATCCTCATGGCATGAGTGTATATGAATACTAAGATATGATATCCATTACAGCAAGCAATAGAGGAGTGGAAACAAATTTAATATCGTGGTGAAAGACAACACGCCAAGCTAAAAAGGTCACAAGAAGAAGAAGAAGCGGCCAAGTCGCCGGAGTCTCCGCCGTCTGTGGCTGATCTCATCATCTCATAACATAACATATAACATAAATAATAGGATAACAAAGGGCCACCAGGGCCCATCTAGGTTATCCTGTATCTGTCGCACAGCGACCTCATCATCAGTACTTAAAGATACACTTACAAGTACACAATACATTATATACTAATTCTAAATATTTGGCCCATTAACAGGGGTAAGTCCTGCAGCAAAATCCTCTACAATTTGTGGTCCCCATACATGGGGATCATGTCTTATTTAACTATAGTAAATTTCTTATAAAACTATCATGCAGTGCTATACATAATTATAAATCTAATAAATTTAAGTGCTTATCTAATCTGTTTTTAAACATTGTCAAACTAGTGCTATTTACAACCGTCTCTGGCAATGCATTCCAGAAGTCTACCACTCTATGACTAAAGAAATATTTTCTTATATCTAACCTGCAGCCTTGCTTTCTAATCTTCCTGCCATGATTTCTAGTCCTATTTCCTCCTCTAAGGTAAAGAAAGATCTCACATCTATGTAGTTTGTATCTGAGAACATTTTAAATAACTCTATCATATCCCTCTTATACATCTCCTCTCAAATGAAAACATGTTTAATTCCTTTAATCTATCTCTATACTCCAGGCGCTTTAATGCTGGTATCATCCTAGTTGCTCTTCTCTGAACTGCTTCTAACATGTTGATATCCTGCCTATAGTGGGGTGACCAGGCCTGTATGCAATACTCTAAATGGGGCCTAACATAGAATTATATAAGCTACGCACCACTTCCTTACTTTTATAACTAACATTTCTATTTATAAAACCCAGGATCCTATTTGCCCTATTTCTTGCTTCTAAACATTGCTTTGAAAATTTCATAGTTCTGTCTATCACTACTCCTAAATCCTTTCCCTCCTCTACTGCCTCTAGCCAACATCCCTCCATCTCATAGCTAAAGTTTTTGTTGTCTTTACCTAAATGCATAACCTGACACTTTTTAGAATTAAACTCCATCTGCCACCTGTCTGCCCATGCTATCTCTGCTTTATTTTTTGGTATTTCATGTAAGATTTCACTTTCTGCATTACAAAGCAATCCTTTCTTGGGGTCAAGGTTTGTAAAAAGCTAATAGAAATGTTATTTTGTGAACATAATGTATATATAAGACAGTAACACCACCTCCAGAGGTGGTCTTCCCAGCAACCTCAGAGTAACCTCATCATCGTCCCTCCAAGCGTTCATGGAAGCCATTTCAAGGCAGGAGGTTGCTCTAAGGTTGTTAAAGAATCTCGGATCTAGCTCCAGGAGCGCTAGAGACAGCCGGGGAGCCAGACAATCACAGCGAAGCTGCCGCATTCGGTCCCACACCCGCCAAATTCAAACCCAGAAAATTCGCTGAAACACATATGGTTGTACGTTATGTGGACTTTTTGGTCTAACTTTATATAGTATGTTAAACCAGAAATTCGTTAGACGAACATTCGTTAAGCAAAGTATTATTGTATACAGGCAATCCCCATTTAACAAAGGTTCACACAACGAAATTTCGCCACAACGAAGGTTTCATTTTACTACCATCTGTTCTTTTAACAAACACCAAACTCACTTTAACGAAGTTTTATCCAGGTAATTTTTTCCAAGTTTGAAAGCCCTGCCATATCACGCAAGCCGACAAGCTTTTGAATACACAAGGAGCCGCAAATACTAAGGCCTGCCTCAGGAGAAATCCTGGGATACCTGTAGAATCAAGATCAAGATCAAGCCTCTCGTGGACAACACACGCACCACTCATTCCCATGACAGCGTCAGCAGCAGCTCGTCTTCACTCGCTCAACTTACCACCAAAATGCTCTGCAATGTGGCCTAGTATTCCTAAGAAGACCAAGAAGTCTCTTACTTTCGAAGTGAAGCTGGATATTATTCACAGACACGAGAAAGGCGAGAAAACTATAGCATTGCTGGCCACCATCTTGACTCCATATACTGTCTCTACTATTTTCAAGTCAGCAGACTATTAAGAAGGCTGGTGAGACTGTATCTTCCTTGCAAGCTAAAAGAACTACCTGAACTCGTGACTCTACAATGGATAAAATGGAAAGCCTTGTGGAAATGTGGTACATAAGTTTTGTATGCGGTACAATGATGCACCCTTTGTTTACATTCCACAGGTTGCTGGTTAGTGTCTTTCCCGTTTCACTCTCTCTCCCTTCATAAATTTAAGATCAACATTATAAAGTTACATACATACATACATAAGTGTACATTATAATGACTTAAATTAAATTTAACTGCCTAAATGTTAAACATCATAATTTTTACTTTCATTAAACCTTCCACTATACTATGATGCACTCTCGCTTTGTTTACTCTCAATGGAAGTTCAAGTCAGGAGTTAAACTTGTTATAATCGGTTCGCTTAAAGAAGTTTTGCTTAACGAAGTGTTTTTTAGGAACACAACCCCTTCATTAAGCAGTGGTTGCCTGTATATATATATATATATATATATATATATATATATATATATATATATATATATATATATATATATATATACAGTCAGCGCCACGGGTATTGACGCAGTTTTTCTTTCATCTGTAGCACTAAAACAAGTGCAATACTAACATGTATGTAGAACCTACCAGCCTCTAATACTTTGTGGGGAGTCCTTTCCTTTTCAGACAGCTCTCAAGGCATCGAGGAACAGATTCAGCCAGTCTTTGGAGCATTGAGGGTTCTAAGTTGTCCCAAATGTCCTTCATCTCCTTCACAAGCTTTTCCACAGTTGCTGTGTTACGTCCTCGTAGTCTTCGTTATATCAGTCCCCACACATTTTCAATTGGATTGAAATCTGGACTATTACCAGGCCAATCGATTATGTAATCCACTTCTACAAATTCAAGCCATTCTTTGATTAGTTTTGCTGTGTGTGCAGGGGCACCATCCTGCATGAACACCTCACTCTTACAGGCATCAAAGCAGTCCTCGAGATGGTCACACAACAGTTCCAAATAAGATTCCTTGTTCACTGTTATGTTTTTTAGGTAATATAACCAGCTTACCCACACCATAGTACCCAAATGCACCCCATACCATGACACTATCAGCGTGCTTGACTGTCCCCTGTGTGTACTTGGGATGGTATGGGTCCGCACCCGGACAGAGCCTAACCTTACCTCCTCGGTTCCCAGTAACATTAACTGTAGCCTCATCGATCCACAAAACCTTCTTCCACTTTTCATTATCCCAATTTAGATATTTCTGACAAAATTTCACACGATTGTGTTTCTGTTTCTCCGTCAGAAGAGGTTATTGTTGACCGCCAGGCGTCACTAGTGGTTACCCGCCACACCGCCCGCCTCACACTTGAATAAAATAACACCCTGCCTCAGTTCCACCACACCGTCATCCCTAGCAAGAGTGTTATCCTACTTCTGCGTTTACTGACTCAAGTTCTTCGTATCTTGCTCAATGGCACCAGAGAAAACTCCTTAGTGACAGCAGTAAGGCTAAGAAAAGTGATGCTAAGAAAAGCCCGTTACCATGACAACGGGGAGGTTGACGACCTTGAGGGCTCGCGCACCCACCATCACAACAATAACAACTCCGGAGCCTTCGCCTGGGCCACACGACACTTGCAGCTCACTTGCACCGTCTGGACCTGTCTGCTGATCCCTATTGCCCTTTCCTATTGCATTTCCTGCTCCACTGCCCACGCTTCTACTCCCACCGCACTACGCTCCCAGCTATCCACCCTGGGCATCACAACATTCGACCTGCCCACCCTCCTGGCGGCCTCAGGCGTCCACCCCTCTCGGCAACCTGCAGTCCTTCGCGTTCGAGGCCCTAATCAACAACAAAAACAAGCTTGTGTTTCATATTCCTACATAGTTGTAAATAATATAACAATATAACCTTTTACTTACCTGAATGACCATAAACAATGATTGGGTGAAAACTCGATAATATGCTTTGAAATGTACGGAAACTCAAGTTACGTACAAAATCAACTTACGTCATGTTTCAGGAACGTAACTCTGACGTAAACCGAGACCTTACTGTAATATATATATATATATATATATATATATATATATATATATATATATATATATATATATATATATATATATATATTTTTTTTTTTTTTTTTTTTTTTTTTTTTTTTTTTTTCTTGCTTGATACATCACAAAAAGCAAACAAGAGAGAGAGAGAGAGAGAGAGAGAGAGAGAGAGAGAGAGAGAGAGAGAGAGAGAGAGAGAGAGAGAGAGAGAGAGAGAGAGAGAGAGAATGCTAACCAAATGAGACATATATACAAATCGTACAACACTCACATAAAAAGGTAGCTGGCAATCATTCCATCAAAGCATCCATTGAAGATGACAAAGATGCAGAATACAAAGAATCGAGGATGTCTTAAGATGGGCCAAATTTTCTTCAAGACATTGCGTTCTGTTGTCATCTTGGGAACCTGCAGGACACCAACAGATCAGTAGGTGCAGGTATGTCTTTAAACATCAACAGTACAGAGAATGTAAGCAAAATTCACATAGTTTTGTCTACCCATTTATAATCATTCAGTCACTTGTGCAGTTGATATACACTATGCTGTCAATATGTATTTCTCATTACTATCACCTCCGTGTGTGTGTGTGTGTGTGTGTGTGTGTGTGTGTGTGTGTGTGTGTGTGTGTGTGTGTGTGTGTGTGTGTGTGTGTGTGTGTGTGTGTGTGTGTGTGTGTGTGTGTGTGTGTTTCACTGTTTGATCTGCTGCAGTCTCTGAAGAGACAGCCAGACGTTACCCTACGGAACGAGCTCAGAGCTCATTATTTCCGATCTTCGGATAGGCTTGAGAACAGGCACACACCACACACCGGGACAACAAGGTCACAACTCCTCGATTTACATCCCGTACCTACTCACTGCTAGGTGAACAGGGGCTACACGTGAAAGGAGACACACCCAAATATCTCCACCCGGCCGGGGAATCGAACCCCAGTCCTCTGGCTTGTGAAGCCAGCGCTGTGTGTGTGTGTGTGTGTGTGTGTGTGTGTGTGTGTGTGTGTGTGTGTGTGTGTGTGTGTGTGTGTGTGTGTGTGTGTGTGTGTGTGTATTGGTGGGAGACTTTAATGCCCGGTTTGGTGAGTTTGTTAAGGAGATTCCCTCTTTGGCAAATTTACCGAGCAGAGTGCTTCATCTGAGTACCCGAACTTACCAGACCCTATGCATCAGCCTAATGAAAACGCTAACATTTTAGGGGGTATTTGTATAGAAGATGGCTTGGTAGTCTTAAATAACATTAAAGTACATGACCAGCATTTTAAGGATGGTAAGACATATAAGAAAGCTAATGAGTGGGTGTCTGAGTTTGATCTATGCATTGTGAGTTTTAATATACTGAAATATATAAAAAAAACCTGCCCGTCATCCACCAGAGAGAACTTCCGAGTGACCACGCCCCACTAGCCCTTACTACATCAGTCAGTAGCATTAGTTTGAAAGAACTGGAATGCCGTGCCAAGTGGCTGGGAGATCATGCTG
Source organism: Portunus trituberculatus (assembly GCF_017591435.1). Lineage (NCBI taxonomy): Eukaryota > Metazoa > Arthropoda > Malacostraca > Decapoda > Portunidae > Portunus > Portunus trituberculatus. The sequence continues at coordinate 29,750,704 of NC_059292.1, read as the reverse complement.
TTCTCCAGTCAAGTTCCTAAAGACAAATTAGTAAAACCCATGGAAATTGTGAATGTAGACTTGGACACATTAAAGCAGAAATTAGAAGAATGTGAAATTCCGAACGCAAGCGAGAGCGTTGATGTGAGTGCGACTAAAGTAACCGAAGCTTTGTACGAAGTGTGTGAGAAGTGCGAAGCATACGCAGCGACACACATATAATAGAACAGGGAGTGGAAATGTAACACAGACTAGATGAGAGAGAATGGTGAATAATAAAGATGACGCAGAAGTATGGAGAGCTATAAACTGGGCAGATGAATTTAAATCTGATGAGAACCTTGCTAAACCATCTGATCAAGAATTTTAAACATATATAGAGAGTACCCAGAACTCTCAAAATATACCGACGTCTTGGGATGATTTCAGTAGTCAGGTCACTATACCGGTGTTAGACGAACCGATAAGTGCATATGAGACAGAATATGAAAGCAAACAAAGCCTGCGGCCCAGATGGTCTTACGCCTGGGATATTCAAGATGTTACCTGGCCCCTGGTTACTTGCTCTCACAGCTATATTTAATAATATGTTTAGTGGAGGGATTTACCCTGCTGCTTGGACACGTGCTAAGATGTTTAATATCTATAAGAAAGGAGACAGAGCGAATCCGAAAAACTATAGAGGGATAAGTGTCACTAACAGTTGTGCGAAACTCTATGATCTGATTTTGTGCTCAAGATTAAAACAATGGTTCAGACCATATCGAGAACAAGCCAGGGCTCAAGAGAAACGAGGATGCGTGGAGCATATTGTGACTCTTCGCATCCTGTGTGATCTCACAAGGCAGAAAAAGTATAAACTTTATGTTACTTTCGTGGATTTTTCCCAAGTGTATGACCTCGTGCCTCGCCAAGTACTATTCCGCGTACTGAAACGTTTGGGGTGCGGCGCGGTGATGCTGGCGGCATTGGTATCCATGTACGCCGTGACTGAGAATGTGGTGGGAGCAGCGCTGGTGGCAGTGACGCTTGGTGTGCGCCAGGGATCACCCACCTCATGCTTGCTTTTCATTATTTTTGTTAATGATCTTATTAAGATGTTAAAAGAAAGGGCGGGAGTAGATGGTTTCATATCCTGGCTTCACGTTCCTGTCCTAATGGATGATACTGTCCTGATTGCTACTACAAGAGAAAACATGATTAGAAAACTTAAGATTTTAAAGCAGTATTGTAATGAATATGGTATGAAAGTGAACACAAAAACAAAATTCTTTGTGGTAAATGGAAGTGAGGTGGAGAAGGAGTCCCTCTGTGTGGATGACTTAGGGGTGGAGTGGTGCGATAAATATATTTATCTTGGATCACCTTTCACTGGTGATGGCTCCGTCTCATCCGTTGTCCGAGCACACGCAACAGCAAAGATTCCACACGTCCTTAAATATGTATCCTTTTTGAAGAAAAATAATGACATTCCTTTCTTTGTGAAAAGACATGTGTTAGACGCGGCGCTCATGTCAGCATTGCTATATGGCTGCGAGTCTTGGCTGACTGCCGACCTTAAACCAATAACGAGCCTTTATAACCGCTGTATCAAAGAGCTCCTGAGTGTTAGAAGATCTACTTGCAACGAAGTCTGCTACATAGAGGCTGGGTACCCTCTCTTCGACAATTTGTAAAGAATAA
>NC_059292.1:29699042-29746542 GCF_017591435.1 Portunus trituberculatus | reverse complement strand
TAGTAAATGATATTAAAAAGATAGACAAAGAAGACCTGATGCTGTTGACGGAAGAGGATGGAAGGACAAGAAGACATGAAAAGAAGATCAGGATGAGGCAGTGTGTGAAGGATGTTGGAAAATACAGTTTTCCACACAGAACGGTGGAAAAATGGAATGCATTGGATAATGGAATTGTTGCAGCACATAGTGTACATAACTTTAAAGAAAAATTAGATAAATGGAGATATGGAGACAGGACACTATGAGCCCTGCTCGAACCCTGTACAATACAACTAGGTAAACACACACACACACACACACACACACACACACACACACACACACACACACACACACACACACACACACACACACACACACACACACACACACACACACACACACACACACACACACACACACACACACACACACATAGTGTAGTGGTTAGCACGCTCAACTCACAATCAAGAGGGCCAGGTTCGAGTCCCGGTGCGGCGAGGCAAATGGGCAAGCCTCTTAATGTGTGGCCCCTGTTCACCTAGCAGCAAATAGGTACGGATGTAACTCGAGGAGTTGTGGCCTCGCTTTTCCGGTGTGTGGAGTGTGTTGTGGTCTCAGTCCTACCCGAAGATCAGTCTATGAGCTCTGAGCTCGCTCCATAATGGGGAAGACTGGCTGGGTGACCAGCAGGTGACCGAGGTGAATTACACACACATCAGGTAGTGTAGTGGTTAGCACACTTGACTCACAACCAAGAAGGCCTGGGTTCGAGCCCCATGTGTGGCAAGGCAAATGGGCAAGCCTCTTAATGTGTAGCCTCTGTTCACCAAACAGAAAGCAAATACAGGATGTAATTTAAGGGGTTGTGGCCTCACTGTCCTGGTGTAGGGTGTGGTTTCAGTCCTACCCGAAGATCAGTCTGTACAAGCTCTGAGCTCTTTTCATTGAGGAATGGCTGTCTGGGTGACCAGCAGACAACTGTAGTGAATTACACACACAGGAAGCAAACACTGTTCCATTCCATTTTTAGCTAACATTCCAAATCTGCAAAGTTTAGAGAGTGAACAGAGGCTACAGTAAATAGAGCCCAACCTAATCTGTCTCCAACTTACCAAGGGATCCAAAACCTCTCGGATCTGTCAAGCTTGTTAATCCCTTACAACATAAAAGTAATTTTTCTATACTATATTGCAAAAGTATATGAATATGAACCATATAAATGTATTCACTAACAACTGCTACACTGTCTCAATCACAAAGATAAGCACCAACTCTTTATCATCTCTTTCCATGACCAAAAACACACCAATCGTATCCACAATGACAGCATCAGTTATTGAGGTTGCCGTGCTGAAAGCAACCATTCCTGTGAAGAGCTGCAATGCAAACATCCAAAACTGCCAGTGCTCCCATACCCCGGGGCACCCTGCTCCCTCCCATCGTCCGCTCCCACATTCTAGGCTGCCAGGGAGAAACAAAGCAAAAAAAACAAAGGTTACTATAAAAATTATGAGAGAGAGAGAGAGAGAGAGAGAGAGAGAGAGAGAGAGAGAGAGAGAGAGAGAGAGAGAGAGAGAGAGAGAGAGAGAGAGAGAGAGAAAATTATGGATATTGCAATGTTATTTGAGTGACAACTACTAGTAAAATAATGAATTTTAAAAAAAGCATTAAGTATTACTGGAACTTTTTCCCCACACAAGTGAAAGTGCACCAATAAATTAAGAAAGTAACAATAAAAATACTCATAATATTGGTGCTTAAAAATTTGAAGTGGATACAAACATTCCTCGCAACATTTTCCATCATATAATCACTTAAAAACATATCAAAGAATTACAGATACAATTACTGGTGTATAAAGCAAAATACACACACACACACACACACACACACACACACACACACACACACACACACACACACCTCAAATTCCCAAGAAGCATGTTCTCAGACACTCCCATTCCCTCCAGGCGGTACATTCTTGAAGGTGACTCCTGTTTTCCCTCTGGTGCAGACAAATTGGAGATGGGAAAAGCTTCCTTCCATTCACTACTGAACTGAAGATCAGGATGTTGTGGGAGAAGAGTGACAGTGACAGACAGACTGGAGGAGGAGGAGGAGGTACTTGCACTGCTTTCATTGAAACAGCTCCAGGCCTCCCCACAGCGCACCACACAGTCCCATGCCACTGACACGTAGCACTCATCTCCTTCAAATAACAAAGACCATTAATACTCATCACTAAAGTGTGTGTGTGTGTGTGTGTGTGTGTGTGTGTGTGTGTGTGTGTGTGTGTGTGTGTGTGTGTGTGTGTGTGTGTGTGTGTGTGTGTGTGTGTGTGTGTGTGTGTGTGTGTGTGTGTGTGTGTGTGTGTGTGTGTGTGTGTGCGCATGTGTGTGTGTGTATTTACCTAATTGTATTTACCTAATTGTAACATACGGGAAAAGAGCTATGCTCGTGTTGTCCCGTCTCCATATCTATTAATGTCCAGCTTTTTCTTAAAATCATGAATATTCCTTGCGTTGACCACTTCCACGTCTAAACTATTCCATGCTTCCACCCTTCTATGAGGGAAGCTATATTTTTCACATCTCTCCTATAAGTGGCCATTTTAGTTTTTTCCCATGCCCTCTCGACATTCTTTCATTCCACATACACAGATCTTCCCTATCCATTTTTCCATGCCAATCATCACTCTGTATATTGCTATCAGGTCTCCCTTTCTCTTCTGTTTTCCAGGGTCGGAAGTTGCATTCTTTTCAGTCTGTCTTCATAAGTCAAATCTCTTAAGTCAGGCACCATTTTGTTGCAGCCCTCTGTACTTTCTCTAGTTTCCTTATGTGTTTCTTTAAGTTCGAGCCCACTGTATTGTTGCATATTCAAGCCTCGGTCTTATCATTGCAGTAATTATTTTCTTCATCATTTCTTCATCTAAATATACGAACGCCACTCTTATGTTCCTCAATAAGTTCAATACTTCTCCAATTATTTTGTTTATATGTCTCTCTGGCGATAGGTCATTGGTAATTGTCACCCCAAGGTCTTTTTCTTCATGACTGGTTTTATGTCTTCATTTCCTATCTTGTACATACTCCTGATTCTTCTTTCACTCTTGCCAAACTCTATTTTCTTGCATTTTGTCGTGTTGAACTCCATTTGCCATGTACAGCTCCATTTCCATATTCTGTCCAAGTCTTCCTGGAGTAGTTCGCAATCTTTGTCACATCTCACTTTTCTTAACAATTTTGCATCGCCTGCAAATAGGCTCACATAACTGGACACCCCATCCACCATGTCATTTATGTAGACCGCGAACATTACTGGTGCCAACACTGATCCCTGTGGAACTCCACTCTCCACCAATCCCCATTCTGATGGTCTGTCCTTAATTATTGTTCTCATTTCTCTTCCTACCAAAAGTCTTCCATCCATTTTAGTAAACTGCCATGCACTCCTCCTACCATTTCAAGTTTCCAGATCAGTCTCCGGTGTGGTACCTTATCAAAGGCCTTTTTTAAATCCAGATATATTCCATCAGCCCAACCATCTCTTTCCTGTATTACATCTATCACCCTCGAATAGTAACATATCAGGTTTGTCGTGCATGAACGCCTTTTCTAAAACCAAATTGACACTCACAAAGTATGTCATTTTCTCCAAGAAGTCTGTCCATCTATTCTTCACCACCCTCTCACACATCTTAGCTACCACACTTGTAAGTGACACTGGTCTATAGTTCAATGGGTCTCTCTTGTTACCTGATTTATAGATTGGGACAATGTTAGCTCTTTTCCAGTCTTGGGGCACTACACCTTCCCTTAATGAGGCATCAATTACTTCACAAACTTTTTCTGCCAGTTGCTCCTGCATTCTCTTAAAATCCATCCTGATACCCCATCAGGTCCCACAGCTTTTCTCACTTCTAAACTCCCCATCATGTTCTTGATCTCCTCCACAGTTACTTGAAACTCCTTCATAATCCCTTTCTGTTCCATTACCAGTGGTTTGTCAAAAGCAGTCTCCTTTGTGAATACCTTCCGAAAGCATCCATTCATAGCCTCTGCCATTTCCTGGGATCTTCACTGCATACTCCATTTACTTCTAAACTTTCAATACTTTCTCTATTTTTGATGTTGTTGTTCACATGTCTGTAAAAAGCCTTGGTTGGTCTTTACATTTATCAATTATATCCTTTTCTTGTTTCTTTCTTTCTTCTCTTCTAATCAACACATATTCATTTCTTGCTCTTTTGTAACTTTCCCACTGCTTAATCCGTCTTTTCCTTCTCCACCTCTTCCATGCATCCTGTGTGTGTGTGTGTGTGTGTGTGTGTGTGTATTTACCTAATTGTATTTACCTAATTGTAACATACGGAAAAGAGCTATGCTCGTGTTGTCCCGTCTCCATATCTATTAATGTCCAGCTTTTCTTAAAATCATGAATATTCCTTGCGTTGACCACTTCCACGTCTAAACTATTCCATGCTTCCACCCTTCTATGAGGAAGCTATATTTTTCACATCTCTCCTATAAGTGGCCATTTTAGTTTTTCCCATGCCCTCTCGACATTCTTCCATTCCACATACACAGATCTTCCCTATCCATTTTTCCATGCCAATCATCACTCTGTATATTGCTATCAGGTCTCCCCTTTCTCTTCTGTTTTCCAGGGTTGGAAGTTGCATTCTTTTCAGTCTGTCTTCATAAGTCAAATCTCTTAAGTCAGGCACCATTTTTGTTGCAGCCCTCTGTACTTTCTCTAGTTTCCTTATGTGTTTCTTTAAGTTCGAGCCCACTGTATTGTTGCATATTCAAGCCTCGGTCTTATCATTGCAGTAATTATTTTCTTCATCATTTCTTCATCTAAATATCTGACGCCACTCTTATGTTCCTCAATAAGTTCAATACTTCTCCAATTATTTTGTTTATATGTCTCTCTGGCGATAGGTCATTGGTAATTGTCACCCCAAGGTCTTTTTCTTCATGACTGGTTTTATGTCTTCATTTCCTATCTTGTACATACTCCTGATTCTTCTTTCACTCTTGCCAAACTCTATTTTCTTGCATTTTGTCGTGTTGAACTCCATTTGCCATGTACAGCTCCATTTCCATATTCTGTCCAAGTCTTCCTGGAGTAGTTCGCAATCTTTGTCACATCTCACTTTTCTTAACAATTTTGCATCGTCTGCAAATAGGCTCACATAACTGGACACCCCATCCACCATGTCATTTATGTAGACTGCGAACATTACTGGTGCCAACACTGATCCCTGTGGAACTCCACTCTCCACCAATCCCCATTCTGATGGTCTGTCCTTAATTATTGTTCTCATTTCTCTTCCTACCAAAAGTCTTCCATCCATTTTAGTAAACTGCCATGCACTCCTCCTACCATTTCAAGTTTCCAGATCAGTCTCTGGTGTGGTACCTTATCAAAGGCCTTTTTTAAATCCAGATATATTCCATCAGCCCAACCATCTCTTTCCTGTATTACATCTATCACCCTCGAATAGTAACATATCAGGTTTGTCGTGCATGAACGCCCTTTCTAAAACCAAATTGACACTCACAAAGTATGTCATTTTTCTCCAAGAAGTCTGTCCATCTATTCTTCACCACCCTCTCACACATCTTAGCTACCACACTTGTAAGTGACACTGGTCTATAGTTCAATGGGTCTCTCTTGTTACCTGATTTATAGATTGGGACAATGTTAGCTCTTTTCCAGTCTTGGGGCACTACACCTTCCCTTAATGAGGCATCAATTACTTCACAAACTTTTTCTGCCAATTGCTCCCTGCATTCTCTTAAAATCCATCCTGATACCCCATCAGGTCCCACAGCTTTTCTCACTTCTAAACTCCCCATCATGTTCTTGATCTCCTCCACAGTTACTTGAAACTCCTTCATAATCCCTTTCTGTTCCATTACCAGTGGTTTGTCAAAAGCAGTCTCCTTTGTGAATACCTTCCGAAAGCATCCATTCATAGCCTCTGCCATTTCCTGGGATCTTCACTGCATACTCCATTTACTTCTAAACTTTCAATACTTTCTCTATTTTTGATGTTGTTGTTCACATGTCTGTAAAAAGCCTTGGTTGGTCTTTACATTTATCAATTATATCCTTTTCTTGTTTCTTTCTTTCTTCTCTTCTAATCAACACATATTCATTTCTTGCTCTTTTGTAACTTTCCCACTGCTTAATCCGTCTTTTCCTTCTCCACCTCTTCCATGCATCCTCTTTTCTTGTTCTAGCCTTTTCACATCTATCGTTAAACCAGTCCTGCTTTCCAACTTCTCTATGTTGTCTTATTGGTACAAATTTTTCTCACCTTCTTTGTATATTTTTATAAATTCCTTCCACTTTTCATTTGCTCCTTAGCACTCTTGAATTTCATCCAATTTGTCTCTTGAAAGAATTTCTTTAGGTTTCCAAAATCTGTCTTGGCATAATTCCATCTTCCCACTTTATATTCTTCATTTCTTCTAGATTTCTCTTCATCTATCACCTTGAACTCCAAAACTGCATGATCACTCTTTGCTAAAGGGCACTCCACCCTCATCTCCTCAATGACCATTGGCTCTGTACTAAAGACCAAGTCCAGTCTTGACGATGCTCCCTCTCCTCCAAACCTAGTATCTTCTTTGACCCACTGAGTTAACACATTTTCCATTGCCAGTGTCAATAGTGTATTTCCCCATGTTGTCTCTGATCCTTCCATTGACCAGTCCTCCCAACACACCTCTTTACAATTAAAATCTCCCATCATTATAGTTCGTTCACAGCCACCCAACATTTCTTCCAGACATGTTCCTGTATCACTTATCATTTCTTCATATTCCTGTACTGACCATGCATTTGTCTTAGGTGGTACGTACACCACTATGTAGTGCCTCTTTTTCCTTCATTAGTTTCTGCTCTGATCTTTAGCACTTCTGCCTTTCCCATACCTTCTTTCACTTGATCCACCTTTATATCTTTTTAACCAGCAACATCACTCCTCCTCCCATCTTACCTACTCTATTTCTTTTCCAAACATTATATTTCCTTCTCCAACCATCATCAGGTCTTCTCCCTCTCTCAGTTTTGTTTCAGTAAGACCCACAATATCTGGGTTCTTGTCCCTCAAGTAATCGTTGAGTTCTAAAATCCCGATATCACTCCATTTATGTTGGAATACATTACATTTCGCTCATATGTAAGTTTCTTTAGTCCTTTCTTGCTGTACTTTTCTGGGTTATGAACCACTTCCTCAGTCTCATATCCAAGATTCTCCAGAAAAACTCTTTCTTCTCCTCTTCTGTCCTCTCTTCATTTTTTTCAAAGCCTCCTTTCTCAACTCATTTAACATTTCTCTTTCCTTTTCACCGAGATCTCTTCTCAACCAAATCTTCCTTGTTGTTTCCTGCTGGGCTAGCCTCCATGACTTCTCCACCAATTCATCTACATCCTTTTGTGACTTAAGTTTGATTCTTATTGGCCTCATACCTTCTCTTGTGAACTTTCCAATTCTATGGAAGTCCTCTATTTCTTGTACTAGGTCTTTTCCTCCTCCTGCACCACATTAATGATATTATTTATCACCTTTTTATGTTTTCTCTCTCTCCATTTTACTCGGTGTCTTATCCTCCTCCACACCAAATATCACCACACATCTCTTTTTGTCTACAGTTTCCCTCACCAATGTCTCATTTGACTTAATAACCTTCACCACTTTCTCAGCAATCTTCTCTTCTATGATCTGTTGATCTATAATTTCAGCAAGGCCCAAAGTTTTCTCCCCAGACTCTTTGATTTCCTTTTCCAGACTTGCAACTTTGTAATTTACCTCCTTTCTTTCCACTTCCTGACTTTTTTTCCATTCAGCCTGCTTCTCCATCACTTTTCCTAGAGATTCTCCACATTTTTCGCAATTCACTTTAATTAGCTTAACTTCCTCTTTCAGTGCTGCATTTTCCTTCTTCATATCGGCACAGTCTTTCTTTACATTGTCATAACTCGTTTCCAGGCCCTCATACTTTTCAAACAGTTTTCAATTTTACCTTCTAACTCCAGAATTTTCTTCACATAAGCGCTCTTCTCCATTATTCCTTGAAACCCTGTGAAGTCTGATTCATCTTTCGAGTTCACGGCCGCCATGTTGCGCAGATGTAAACAAACCAGCTGATGGCTCAAACGCAGGCTACAGTTTATATTTACCTTCACTGGACATTATTTTGCTAATCAACAGTTAACATGACTATATGGAGACGGGACAAACATTACCAGCTCCTTTCCCACCTTGGTTACTCTTAGGTAACTGTAGAATTATAGATGATTGCTCTGGAGCTCAGCGACCACCTCCGCCATCGACGATGTCCCGTGTGTGTGTGTGTGTGTGTGTGTGTGTGTGTGTGTGTGTGTGTGTGTGTGTGTGTGTGTGTGTGTGTGTGTGTGTGTGTGTGTGTGTGTGTGTGTGTGTGTGTGTGTGTGTGTGTGTGTGTCGCCTGCTGGTCACCCAGCCAGTCTTCCCCATTACGGAGCGAGCTCAGAGCTCATAGACCGATCTTCGGTGGGACTGAGACCACAACACACTCCACACACCGGAAAGCGAGGCCATAACCCTCGAGTTACATCCCGTACCTATTTACTGCTAGGTGAACAGGGGCACACACATTAAGAGGCTTGCCCATTTGCCTCGCCGGGACTCGAACCAGGCCCTCTCAATTGTCGAGTGTGCTAACTACACTGTGTGTGTGTGTGTGTGTGTGTGTGTGTGTGTGTGTGTGTGTGTGTGTGTGTGTGTGTGTGTGTGTGTGTGTGTGTGTGTGTGTGTGTGTGTGTGTGTGTGTGTGTGTGTGTGTGTGTGTGTGTGTGTACCTAGTTGTAATTTACTGAGCCTGATCTATGCTTGAGTGATCCTATCTTTGAAATGTATCCAATACTCTTCACCTTTCCTAATGTCAAGCTGCTTAGCATATGTATTCTATCAAATTGTTCTCTTCCTCAGACTCCTCCTATCACCATTTTATTTCTGTATCATGTCCCATCACTTCTGTACTGTCACTAGATCCACCAAACTTATTGGTCACTACAAGTCTGCTAAATGGGGCAAAATATGATTACATTTTTCTAATTGTGGTTTCCCTGCAATGACTATCGATTTTACGTCAAACATCTTATACTTCCCAATTACTTACACACACACAAACACACACACACATACTGAGCAATGGCGACAAATGATGGAAGAAGAGTGGATTCTGGATCGCGTAATGGTGGTATAAAAGGGAGGGGAGGTAATATTAGTGCAGTAAATTATGTACTAAAGGAGTCCCATCTCTAGTGTTTTCGGAGTCAGTTGGCTTTGTTTACAAATGGCCGAGGCTCTGCCTACTCCGTCGGGAATTCTTACCATTACAAATGTTAGTTTCCATTCCATGGTTTTGATGATAGTGGTGATGGCATTATATCAAGTTGAAAATTAGGCTTCAAGGAAGAAGAGTTCTTGAAGGAAAGGGTTGTTGGAACAAATCAAGGCACAAGAGTTGAAACAGGTTAGAGTTATTGAGAGGTTAACATCTGTGGAAGCTAAATTGACCTTGGTGGAGGATGCTAATGTCAAATTAAAGGTAAAAAATCAAAACCTGAAGGATTACATCAAGACAAGTGAGGAAATAGTGCAAAAAGGTAAGTATGAAATTAAAGACAGCATGAAAAGTGTTGAACAACATAAAAATCAATGGATTACTATTTATAATAAGGAGAAGGAGTCTTTGAAAAAGATTACTGAAGAGCCAAAGAAGGGTGAACAAGATTTGAGATAGAAAGTGGTTAAAGTTATCAAGTAAGAGGAGAATCAAGTTAGAAATACTGTGGAGAAGTATAAACAGGTTGTTGTATTTGGTCTAAAAGAAGACAATGTGGTAAATAGAAAGGAAAGACAGGAAAAGGAAAAGAATACAGTGAATAAAGTAATAAGGAAGATGGCTGGAGAAGATACAGATGAGGTACAACAGATGGAGGATTTCTTCAGAATTGGTAAATTTGAGGCTATTAAAGTTAGACTGATTAAAATCAGGTTTGCAACTCAGGCCCAGGCAGAGCTTGTCTTAAATAGGTCATGGAGGTTGTCTGGTGATGAAAAATCTGGCAATGTCTGGATAAGCAGGGATCTTGATGAAGCAGAGAGGACTAAAACAAGAGAAATGATTAATGAGGCCAAGCAAAACAATGAACAGAGAACAGAGGAGGAAAAGAGTCAATTTTATTGGAAAGTGAGAGACATGAAAATGTTAAAGAAAAAGCTTCCAGGAAACTAAGTAAAGTATTGTATACAAATGTTGATGGAATGCTGTCCTTGATGGTGGCAATTAATGAGTTGCTTGGTAGAATTAAACCGGATGTTATGATACTGACTGAAACAAAGTGGAAAAGTGAATGGGGGGATTCCTGATGTTGTGGTGGCATGTATGAAGTGTGGATGAGATATAGAAGAATTAAAGAAGGTGGAGGAGATATGATTTTGACTAAGAAGAGAGTTAAAGTGAAGGAGGTAATTAGAAGTGAAGAAAATTCTGAGATTTTACAGGTAATAGTCTCAGGTACCAACAGTAAAAATGTAATGTGGGAGTGTACGTACTCCCAAAGAGTAATGCTTAGGGAAAGGATGAGCACGATGATATGTTGGTGAATGTTTTAAGAATTTTAGAGGAAGTGGTTAAGAAAAACTTTGATGTGGTTATTGCAGGTTATTTTAATTGTCAAGTGAACACGGCAACGATGATGCCCAGTGGAGATGAAATAAGCTTTTAAATTGGTCAACAGAAAACTTTTTGACTCACTGAGTTGACTGTGATACTAGATTTAGAGGAGGTGATTCACCATCGAGGCTTGTTTTAGTGTTTACCAAAGATATGGACAATATTATAAATTTGCAATGTGAAAGTCCCTTGGGTAAAACCGACCATGTGTTAATGGCATTTGATGTATTAAAAGAGAATGAGACTGTAAATGAGGAGTATACAGTAAAAAGACTTAGATATGTTAGAGCTGATTTCAGAAAATTGAGAAAATTCTTTGCTGAGGTGGATTGGAGTGATTTTGAGAAGGCTGAGGATGTTCAAGATAAATAGAATTATTTTTTTTTTTAATTTACAATGTTGCAGTCAGGAGTTTTGTACCTGGAGCCCAAAATGGGAGTGTGGTTTAATGCTAAATGCATAAAGGCCAAAAATGACAAGATTAATGCTTGGAATAGATGGAGGAAGCATAAAACTGAAAACAGATGGGATGAATATATTAAAGTTAGAAATGAATATGTCAAGACGATAAGGCTGGAGAGAAAGAAATATGAGTGCAATATAATTGACAAGTGCACAGATTAACCCAAGTTGTTTTTTAGACACATGAATAGCAAGATGAAACATAGAGAAGGGATAACTAGGTTTAAAGTCCAACCCTGATGGTGAAATTACTGGATATACTGAGCACTATCTTCATGACATATGATGAAATTTTTTAAATGTTAAAGGATCTTGATGTAAATAAATCAATGGGACCAGACAGAACATCAAACTGGATTTTGAAGGAATGTAGAGAACAACTAGCTGGAAAAATTCATACTTTGGTGGTAACATCCTTGACAAAAGGTTTTGTGCCTAAGGATTGGAAAAGAGCAAATAACACACCAATATTCAAAGGAGGTGGTAAAGAAAATCCTTTAAACTATAGACCAGCGTCATTGACCAGTGTGGTGGGGAAGTTGTGCGCGAATGGTTAAAGAGCACTTGGAGAGACAAAATATAATAACAAACTGTTAGTCTGGTTTTAGAAAAGGTAGATCATGCTCCACAAATTTGCTGTCATTTTACTCAGGTGATTGACGTCATTCAAGAAAGAGATGGATGGGTGGACGCAGTATATCTTGACTTGAAAAAAAGCATTTGATAAGGTACCACATTGAAAATTGTTATGGAAGATAAAGGGGTATGGAGGTATTGGTGGAAGATTACTTGAGTGGATGAAGAATTATCTTAATGACAGAGAAATGAAAACAGTAATATGAGACCAGTGTTCATCATGGCTTAAGGTAACTAGTGGTGTCCCACAGGGATCTGTGTTGGCACCACTAATGTTTGTTATCTATGTTAATGGCTTGAGTGAAGAAGTTGAAAGTTATATAAACCTGTTTGCTGATGATGCAAAACTGATGAGGAAGGTCGAAAATGTGAATGACTGTTTAATGCTGCAAAGTGATTTAGATAAGATTAGTAATTGGAGTAGAACATGGTAAAAGGAGTTTAATTGAATAAGTGTAAGGTAATGAAGTTTGGTAAGCATGGAAAGAGAATATGATATGACTATGATATGAATGGTGTCAAATTTGAGATGTCGAAAGAGGAAATGGATTTGGGAGTGACTGTTACAGATGACTTGACTCCAGACAAACATATAAATAGTATTGTTAATGGTATGATGAATTTATTAAAAAGGGTGAGAGTGGCCATTTTGTACCTTGATGAAAGGATGATTAAAAGGATACTGATTTCTGTGATATGACCAAAATTGGAATATGCGGCAGTCATGTGGTCTCCTTATAAAGAGAAAAATATTATGAAGTTGGAAAGAGTGCTGAGAGCAATTACAAAGATGGTTCCAAATTTAAGTACTTTAAGCTATGGAGAAAGATTGAGGAAATTGGACATTACTACATTAGAAGAGAGAAGGAAAAGAGGAGGTCTGATACATGTCTATAGAATAGTTAATGGTATGGAGGATGTGGATAAAGAAAACTTTTTGCTACTGAACACACACAGTACAAGAGGAAATGGTTTAAAGTTGAAAAAGAATTTTTGTAGAAGAGATGTCGAGAAATATAGTTTCCCTCATAGAGTTGTGAACAATTGGAATGAACTTGATAAGGAGATTGTAATGGCTGGGACTGTGCATACATTTAAGGAGAAATTTGACAAAAGATATAGAGATGGGACACCATGAGTTTACTCCCCTCCCGTAAACTACAACTAGGTAAATACGCACACACATTTTCTTGAAATGTAAAGAATACAAAATATTAAATATATATATATATATATATATATATATATATATATATATATATATATATATATATATATATATATATATATATATATATATATATTATATACAGGCAACCCCCGCTTAACGAAGGTTCACACAACGAAATTTTGCAATAACAAAGGTTTCATTTTACTACCATCTGCTTGTTTAACGAACACCAAACTTGCTTTAATGAGGTTTTATCCAGGTAATTTTTTCCAAGTTTGAAAGCACTGCCGTATCATGCAAGCCAACAGGCTTTTAAATACACCAGTGCCTCTGGTGGACAACACGCACACCACTCACTCCTCCTGTTCAAAACAATAACAGCGTCACCAGCAGCTCGTCTTTCCTTGCTCAATTTACCACCAAAACACCCTGCAATGTCGCTAGCATTGCTAAGAAGACCAGGAAATCTTACTCTTGAAGTGAAGCTGGATATTATTCACAGACATGAGAGGCAAGAAAACTAATAGCATTGCTGGCCACCATCTTCATTCCATCTACTGTCTTTATGATTTTCAAGTCAGCATACTCTATTAAGAAGGCTGGTGAGACCGTATCTTCCTTGAAAGCTAAAAGAACCACCTGAACTCGTGACTCTACAATGGATAAAATGGAAAGCCTTGTGGAAATGTGGTACATAGGTTTTGTATATGATACAATGATACGCCCTTTGTTTACATTCCACAGGTTGCCGGTTAGTGTCTTTCCCGCTCCACTCTCCCTCCCTTCATAAATTTAAGATCATCAACATTATAAAGTTATGTACATAAATACATTAGTGTACATTATAATGACTTAAATTAAACTGCCTAAATGCTCAACTTCATAATTTTTACTTTCATTAAACCTTTCACTGTACTATGATGCACTCTCACTTTGTTTACTCTCAATGGAAGTTCAAGTCAGGAGTTAAACTTGTTATAATCGTTTCACTTAACGAAGTTTCGCTTAAAGAAGGTTTTTTTAGGAACATAACCCCTTCATTAAGCGGGGGGTTGCCTGTGTTTATATATATACAATGGAGATTCAAAACTTGAACGTCTAAATACTCAAACTTTTCAATACTCAAACGCAAAAGTTCAATTTAATACTCAAAAAAATATCTTATAGTTGAACATCCATACCCGTGGTTGCAAACAAAGGCTTCCTGGCGTCCCCATTCCCCCTCTGCCAGTTGTGGCTTGTGCTGCCGCGGTCATCAGAATAACATTTTCCTGCATTCTACCTGTAGTTTTTCATTTATAAACTTCATACCACTAAAGGCTTATTAGTGGTAAAAATATCTGGTAATCAAACAGCCACACATTTGGTTGTATACAAAGCTCTGTCATCTCCCTTCTCGCAGCCACCACTGTACTGTTCTGATACCGTATTATGGGTAATACTAGTAATACTGGTATTACCGTTATACCGATATTAACGTAATATTGGTATACCGATGCCGTTCCGCATCCTTGGTCCTGCCACAGTCTTAAGAAAAACAACTTTGTTCTGCATTCTGTCAGTAGTTTTTCATTCAGAAACTTACGATGGCACCAAAGAGTGGTGATAATAAGGAATCTGGTGAGAATGCAAGTGTTAGTGAGCCACAGCCGTCCATCAATGGATTCACAGGAATCACACCAGGAGAAACTTAACAAAGATGTTTTCCCCACCCTTCTCCCCTCTTCTAAGTTATCCATCACTAGCCTTCACTTACGGTATGTACAAATCAAAATTGTAAAACAAATATATTAAAATTTTATAAACTTGAGGTTTTGCTAAGATTAGAACAAATTACCTAATTTACAGGTATCAATAATCAAACTTTTTAATACTCAAACAGCCATGAATTAAGTTCGAGCATTGTATCTCCACTGTATATATATATATATATATATATATATATATATATATATATATATATATATATATATATATATATATATATATATATATATTTTTACACACACACACACACACACACAATGGTACCTTAAGATATGAGTCCAATTCACTCTATGACAGAGCTCGTATCTCAAAACAATTTTTCCCACTGAAATGCACTGAAATGCTATCAATCCATTCCAGCCTCCCCAAAAAGAGCAACCCAATTTTTTATAACATGTTTTTAGGAAAGAAAAGGTATTTATAAATAACAAATATTAAAAACATTATAAAACACAAGGAAAGAGAATACAAGGCTACGTCTCCACTAGAACTGGGCAGTCAGGGAATCACTGGACTTTTCAGTCTCAACTTCCATATATGGTAAAGTAAGTGGGGCTACACAGTGGGTGAAGCAGTCCTGAGTGAGGGGCATTTGATGACCGTGAGAGAGAGAGAGAGAGAGAGAGAGAGAGAGAGAGAGAGAGAGAGAGAGAGAGAGAGAGAGAGAGAGAGAGAGAGAGAGAGAGAGAGAGAGAGAATATAGAGGCAGTGCCAGCATAGAGCACTCTTTAGTGTTCTTATCTTGGAGATAGACATTTTTGGCTAATGGTGGTGAATGGCGAAGGAGGAACGGATGCAGGCACCATTAACTGTAAATTAAAACGACTCTTTAACCCTTACAATCCTGCATTAGTATTTCTGGTTATTCTCCCCCAGGCCTGCATTTGAAAGGGAAATTTTCTTTTTTTTAAACATTAATTAGTCTTAAAATGTGAAAATTTAAGACAAAAATAAACAAGAAAAGACAGCAAGAAAACAATATTTCAACACTTACAGTTAGAGAAGCGATGTGAAAGTCGAGATGTTGACGATAATCCCCTACAAATTCACACCACCTGAGATGTGACAATATGGTGAAAATTTGATATATTATGTTTGTTTTCTTCACTTTTCACAGTTATTTTATAATTTAGATATATTTCCATTATTTTTTACTATCTGCATCTTCACCATCTTGTGAATCATCTCCAGGAAACAATATCTCAGTCTATTCTTCTTCTGTGAAAGCACCAAAACGACACATGCAACTGCCTCCTTCCATGACTGCCATGCTCTGAGGGGATTTACCACGCATCCTTCACTCACAACTTGAAGATAATTTATAGCTAGTGAAATGGCAACAGTCACGTGTCTTTTTCAATACGAAATGATGCAGGAAAACTTACGCTGCAAATATACATGAACGGGTATTTGGCCACAAATGTACATATATGTGTACAGGACGGTAAGGGTTAAACAAATAAAAAAAGGTAAGTAAATAGTATGAAAATAGTTAAAAAAAAGGTGAGTAAATAGAGTGAAAATAGTTAAAGAACAATCACTTTGTACAAGATCTGCAGGAAACACGTAGATACTCACTCAGTTGAGACTGGACCAATGCAGCAACTAGTGGCACCACCCCAAAGCATGACTCATATCTCAAAATTTTTTTCATATCTCACAACAAAAAAATGTACCAAATCATGGGTCATATATCAAAAAATTTGTACCTCAAGTACCTAATATCTCAAGGTATTACTGAGTGTATGAGTCGGTGTGTATGTGTGTGCATGTGTGTGTGTGTATATATATTTATATTTATATATATATATATATATATATATATATATATATATATATATATATATATATATATATATATATATATATATATATATATATATATATATTAACATGGGGAGGGAGGAACAACAAACCTATTAACCTTCCATTAAAAATTCTGATATTAAGAAATTAATGTTTCCACAAAAAAGCACTAAAAATCTAGAATAACTTGCATGCAGTAGTAGTCCATGGAAAATCTATTCAAGAATTCAAAGCTAAGTTGACAATAGTAGATATGGAGATGGGATGGTACGAGTATGTATTGCTATTTCTTTATGTAACAACTAGGTAAATACAACAAGGTAAATACATCAATTAACACTAACTAATCAGAGCTGTTACACTCACAATGTAACTCATTCCATCTCAGTCCACACACCACCCACTGTTGTTGGGATGCAATACAGTCATGCAATACATGCAGTCACTTTGAAGAAAGTGAGGAAAAATTATCTAAAGAAATGGCACACACCACCTCATAGGTATAAAAGAAAATAAAAAAACAAATAATAACAAAATAACTGAGTGTCCATGTTGCAGTGTTTGCCTTTTTAGCACAAATATGCACTCCTAAAGGTAACAGTGCTTAACAAATGATTAGCTGACATGTGCCAACATGCACCATACCCACATGACTCAGCCATGGGGTACATCAATGATAACTGAAAGACAAAGGCATACCTAGCTTAGGTATTCCACAGAAGAGCCGCAACAAAAAGCATTCTTGCAACAGTAAATTCCATGGAGTGATTCAGAAAACATGATGACACCACAGAAGTGCTGGCAAAATGAAAAAAATATATATTATATGCAAAATTATACATAACTGCACTATACTGATAGCATGACTGAATAAAAATCATATGCACTTCATATTTGTGGAAGTACTAAAGCTCTTAGAAAAACAGACATTAATAAAAAGCTTTGATATACAATGGAAATTAAACAATTACAATAAATCTAAATAAAACTTAAAGAAGCAAAAAAGAGTACAGCATCATGTCCTCAAAAGTCTATTGCCCACCTCATCCACTGACAAGCTGCCTCATGGCTCAGTGTCTACACAGTCCTCTCTAGATACAGCAAACCCTCATTATAGTGAACATTGTTATACCACATTCCACATTTATCAAACATAACATGGCCTACCCATCATCTGTTGTATTTATCAAACAAAGGTTGACAAATGAAACGGAACATTTGGCCAGCGGTCATCAGCAGCAGCGAGTAGTGGGGCGTGATGAGTGAGTGAAAGTGGATGGTAATGGTGGTGTTGAGCACTAAGCACAAAAGCACACCCACACAAACATTGCCCCTGTCTCGGTCTTGCAGCAGGAGTTCAAGTGGAAAGTTGTTGGGCTTGTAAGTATGCTTGCATGTACAGGTAACTCTCGATTTACGCGTGTTTGATTTACGTGTTTTTGTTATAATGCGACCGAAAAAAAATATTATAATTAATTTAATTTGCGCAATCGGTTTGCTTATACGCGATTTGCCCCAACTGCATTTTCAAACTGAGCGCCAGATGCAATTTCAAACTGCACGCCAGAGAATTCCGCAGCTGGCCAATAGGTGGAAGCTCCGAGGCCGGATCCAAAAAGCAGGTTATTGTCTATGTTGGTACAGACAACCTCCATAGCAACCTCCTGCTCACATACCAACCTCCGTAAAATGGCATCCACAAAGATTCGTTGCTGTTGGCGGGTGGAGGTTGGTAGCCCGCCTAAAAGTGCTTATTGGCTGCCAGGAGCTAGATCCTAGAAACTTTAACAACATTGGAGCAACCTCCTGCCGCGAAATGGCATCCATGAACGCTTGGAGGGACGGTAACGAGGTTGCTATAAGGTTGCTCTCAGGTTGCTGGGAAGACCACCTCGAGAGGTGGAGTGATAGTGAATTACTAATGAAATACTGCAGTATTTCATTAGTAATTCACTATCACTCAGTGCCACGGAGTCCAGGTTATCCTCATGGCATGAGCATATATGAATACTAAGATATGATATCCATTATAGCAGGCAACAGAGGAGTGGAAACATAAATATTATGGTGAAAGCGACACGCAAGCTAAAAGGGTCATAAGAAGACACGGCCGAGTCGCTGCGAGTCTCCGCCTCGTCTGTGGGCGATCTCAACTCTGCTTTATTTTTTGGTATTCCATGTAAGATTTCACTTTATGCATTACAAAACAATCCTTTCTTGGGGGCAAGATTTATAAAAAG
Source organism: Portunus trituberculatus (assembly GCF_017591435.1). Classification (NCBI taxonomy): domain Eukaryota; kingdom Metazoa; phylum Arthropoda; class Malacostraca; order Decapoda; family Portunidae; genus Portunus; species Portunus trituberculatus. The sequence goes on along the minus strand of NC_059292.1, from coordinate 29,727,733 downwards.
CTAATAAAAATGTTGTTTCGTGAACATAAATGCATATATAAGACAGTAACCAGGTGGTGTTCCCAGCAACCTGAGAGCAACCTCATAGCAACCTCGTTACCTTCCCTCCAAGCGTTCATGGATGCCATTTCGCGGCAGGAGGTTACTCTGACGTTGTTAAAGAATCTTGGATCCAGCTCCTGCTCTTCTCGTGCCTCATTTGCAGTCTGCCAGCACTGAGTACAGACGGAGAATCTCCTCAATCTGCCTATAATTCACCAAGATGGCCCCAAAACATTCTTCATTTTCTTCTGCATGTGGGGTTATTTTTGATAAGTGGATTTTTTATAAAGTGGTAAAGCTCAGAGGAAGATGGTGACTGACTGTGGTGTGAGTGGTGAAGGTGAAGGCAGTGACGCAGTGAGTTTTTTGTTTACGTATTCTTTGTTTTGTTGTTTTCTCTTATTATTTTTTGCTTTCTCTTATTATTTCTTGCTTTTCCCTTTACTTTAAATACACTTCTAGTATTTAGAATGGTAAATAATAAAAACATGTTAATTTTGCCAAATAAATAAAGTATTTTGTACGAATTTTTTTGGACCACATCCCACATCCCCCTATTATCTATTGTTTCTTATGAGAATTACATGTTTGTTTTACGTGAATCTTTATATACACGATGCCTCTTGGAACGCATCTATCGCGTAAATCGAGTTACCTGTATATATTTTTGTTTACTTGTTTGTTTGCAAATGTACGTATTCTTATTTACTTGAGCACAATGAATACATTTTTCCATAAAAGTTTCTTACTTATATAAAAATAATGCATATGCTCTATAATCAACATCCTATACATGAGTTACCAATATCTATATTATCTGAGGTTAATTTCAAGACACCAAATATCCCCCTCATATACTAAACAATGTTCATTGTGTGAGAGAGAATCTGACTGCTGCTCTGTTGTAATCTTCACCTTTATCATCAGTGGTATCTCCCTAATTAGTTAGCTATAAAGAGGGTTTACTGCACATAAAACTGAGTTTGTGATTTTTAATACTTCCTGTATCAAGTGCAAATTGTTCTCACCAAAGCCCTAAAGGCCTGTAAGACACAAATTTTATCTAGTAAATTACTTTCTTGAAATAGGCTGGGCTGCCACAAACATGGCCTCCTATATTACATACATCAATGAGCCAATCCAGTACGATCATAACAAATATAAAGCTAACAATGCACATTCTACACCATTGCAAGACCATTCACTTTCTCTGAAAATTACCATAAGATTCTGTGTTCCAAACAACTTCCTTCATACAGTAAGGTTTGTAACATGACAAATTTTTCAAGTCATATAAATTTATCTACCATGGAAATTAAATCCAAAACTAAAATTAACATTGACAAAAATGCTTTGTGTCAGTGGGATAACAACTCTACATCAGGAAATGGTGGATATGGACACTTTACGAACTGTCACAACAAGGTAACCTCTCACTTGGAGCTCCTAGGATTCATTTTAGAATAATCTCAAAATTTCTGAAGCCAGTCACAAAGAGACACCCTCCTAGTAACTCTTGACACACCACCAGGGATGCATCTGAGGCCAAGCATTAAGATGCTGCACAACACCCACAGTGTTGAAAGCTTCCATCAAACACTTTGTGCACCACACAGTAGCTATGTCAACAAAACCTTGTCATTACCATGGAGGAGACATCTGTCTCTGATTCTTTTGATGTCAGTAGTGTCATGCAAAGACAACTTATTCTGTGCACAAAGATGTTTAGGAGTGATCTGTGCAACTCACAGCATTGGCACCATGCTCTCCAATACATCCCAGGTGGCAAGTGGCAACTCCTTGAGCAAGCCTTTACCATTTCAGTATCCAATACTACAGACAGACCTCAAGTTATTAATAGTTTTTTTTGTGTGTGCTTTACTTTTAAGATTTATCTTCATCTATGTTAGTTATGTTAGTTCAATAATAACATATTAATGTAATTATATTAGAACACCAGAAAAGGTAGAAACATTTCAGAGTTAGTCACATGATATGTGATGTTATCTTTCTTTATAAGTTAAGTTACAGGTTATTCGATAACTAAAGCTTCCCTAAAGAACATGATTAGTTGCTGTTTATGAGAGGAAGCACTCAGTCCCTGCATACACATCCTCTTCCTACACATTTTTTTTTATTCTTTTTCATCTTAAAATCACTGACAAAAACTCCTGCAATGTGTATTATGTATATAAGTGTTTGTGTGTGTAATCTAAAACTTAGGACACAGCTATACATAAAATGATAAATGAGTGAGTGGTCTCACAATCTTCATGATGTGTTCTGTGTCTTAATTATTGTCCATTATTCTAAAAGAAAAAATTATGTAACACGGAAATGTCAGTCCCAGTCAGCTATTGTTTTGTGGTAGACACACACACACACACACACACACACACACACACACACACACACACACACACACACACACACACACATACACACACACACACACACACACACACACACACACACACACTAGCCAGAGGACCGGGGTTCGATTCCCCGGCCGGGTGGAGATATTTGGGTGTGTCTCCTTTCACGTAGCCCCTGTTCACCTAGCAGTGAGTAGGTACGGGATGTAAATCGAGGAGTTGTGACCTTGTTGTCCCGGTGTGTGGTGTGTGCCTGGTCTCAGGCCTATCCAAAGATCGGAAATAATGAGCTCTGAGCTCGCTCCGTAGGGTAACGTCTGGCTGTCTCGTCAGAGACTGCAGCAGATCAAACAGTGAACACACTGTGCAGAGTTATAAAGCAAAAGGAGGATTGTGAAATACTGCAAGAAGACCTAAATAAGATCTGGGAATGGAGTAAGAAGTGGGAAATGGAATTCAATGTGAACAAAAGCCATGTCATGGAAATGGGAAAGAGTGAAAGACGACCTGTGGGAATCTATAAGATGGGAGATGGAGTAGAACTGGAGAAAGTTAACAAGGAAAAGGACTTAGGAGTGACGATGGAAGAAAACAATCAACCAGTAAGCCATATTGATAGAATTTTTAGAGAAACATATAATTTACTAAGAAATATTGGAGTACCATTTCACTACATGGACAAAGAAATGATGAAGAAATTGATAAATACTATAATAAGACCCAGATTGGAATATGCAGGAGTAGTGTGGACCCCTCATAAAAGAAACACATAAGAAAATTGGAGAGGCTACAAAAATGGCTACAAGAATGGTCCCAGAACTTGAAGGGATGACATATGAGGAGAGACTAAAGGCTATGGATCTACCAACCTTGGAACAAAGAAGGAGAGAGGAGACCTGATACAAGTCTATAAATTGATCAACGGAATGGACCAAGTGGATAATGAGAAACTGATCCTGAGAGAAGAATATGACACCAAGCACAAGATCGCATAGTAAAAAGCTGAGAAAGGGAAGATGTCTGAGAGATATTAAAAATATAGTTTCCAGAGATGTATTGAGACGTGGAACAGTTTAGATGAAGAAGTAGTGTCTGCAACGAGTGTGCACACTTTTAAAGTAAGATTGGATAAGTGTAGATATGGAGACGGGGCCACACGAGCATAAAGCCCAGGCCCTGTAAAACTACAACTAGGTAAATACACACACACACACACACACACACACACACACACACACACACACACACACACACACACACACACACACACACACAAACACAAAGGTTAAAAGGAGAAAATGGGAAGGTGGAAGACCCAAAAAGTATGGCAAAACTGTTAAATAATAATTTCCAGGAAGTCTTTCCTAAGAAATCCAAATTTGAGAGACCACAGAGTAATAGAGAGACCATCTATATGGAAGAGATTAAAGTAACCAAGCTTAAAATAAAAGAATTAATGAAGAAATTGGATGAAGAAAAAGCAATGGGAGCGGATGAAGTCTCAGGCAGAATACTGAAAGAATGTAGGGAAGAACTAGCAAGTCCTATATACAACATCATAAAATGCTCAATAGAAAATGGAACAATACCAGTGGAATGGAAAAGAGCTGAGGTGGTTCCCATATATAAGAGCAGAAGGAAGGAAGAACCTTTAAATTACAGACCAGTATCACTAACTAGTGTAATATGTAAGATGTGTGAAAGAGTAATAAAGAAACAATGGATCGAGTTCCTTGAGGACAACAAATTACTATCAAATAGCCAATTTGGCTTTAGAAAAGGTCGGTCATGTGTAACAAATTTACTGAGTTTCTACTCTAGAATAGTTGATAGGGTACAGAGAGAGAGGGATGGGTTGATTGTATTTACTTGGATTTAAAAAAGGCATTTGATAAAGTGCCACATGCAAGGTTACTGTGGAAATTAGAGGATAAGGGTGGTTCAAAAGGAAACACACTGAGATGGATGGAAAATTATTTGAGGGGGAGAGAAATAAGGACGGTAGTCAAAGACGTGAAGTCCAAATGGAGAGCAGTAGAAAGCGGAGTGCCACAGGGGTCAGTATTGGCGCCAATACTTTTTCTCATTTATATAAATGACATGCCAGAAAGAGTGAAGAGCTAGATAAATCTGTTTGTGGACAATGTGAAACTGTGCAGAGTTATAAAGCAAAAGAAGATTGTGAAATACTGCAAGAAGACCTAAATAAGATCTGGGAATGGAGTAAAAAGTGGGAGATGGAATTCAATGTGGACAAAAGCCATGTCATGGAAATGGGAAAAAGTGAAAGACGACCAGTGGGAATCTATAAGATGGGAGATGGAGTAGAACTGGAGAAAGTAAAAAAGGAAAAGGATTTGGAAGTGATGATGGAAGAAAATAATCAACCGGCAAACCATATTGATAGAATTTTCAGAGAGACATACAATTTGCTAAGGAATATTGGAATAGCATTTCACTACATGGACAAAGAAATGATGAAGAAACTGATAAGTACTATAATAAGACCCAGATTGGAATATGCAGGAGTAGTGTAGACCCCTCACAAAAAGAAACACATAAGGAAGCTGGAGACACTACAAAAAATGGCTACAAGAATGGTCCCAGAACTTGAAGGGATGACATATGAGGAGAGACTAAAGGCTTTGGATCTTCCAACATTGGAACAGAGAAGGAGAGAAGGGATCTCATACAAGTTTATAAATTGATAACCGGAACGGACCAAGTGGACAATGAATATCTGATCTTGAGAGAAGAATATGCCAGTCGAAGCACAAGATCGCATAGTAAGAAGCTGAGGAAGGGAAGATGTGTAAGAGATATTAAAAAGCATAGTTTCCCGCAAAGATATATTGAGACGTGGAACAGTTTGAATGAAGAAGTAATGTCTGCAACGAGTGTGCATACTTTTAAAGTAAGATTGGATAAGTATAGATATGGAGACGGGGCCACATGAGCATAAAGCCCATGCCCTGTAAAACTACAACTAGGTAAATACAACTACTAGGTAAATGCACACACACACACAGTAGCTATGGATGACATATGAGGAGAGACTAAAGGCTATGGATCTTCCAACATTGGAGCAGAGAAGGGAGAGAAGGGATCTCATACAAGTTTATAAATTGATCAACGGAATGGACCAAGTGGATGATGAGAAACTGATCCTGAGAGAAGAATATGACATTCGAAGTACAAGATCGCATAGTAAAAAGCTGAGAAAGTGAAGATATCTGACAGATGTTAAAAAATATAGTTTCCCACAAAGATGTATTGAGACGTGGAACAGTTTGAATGAAGAAGTAGCGTCTGCAACAAGTGTGCATACTTTAAAGTAAGATTGGATAAGTGTAGATATGGAGACGGGGCCACACGAGCATAAAGCCCAGGCCCTGTAAAACTACAACTAGGTAAATACACAGTTTTTTTTTTTTTTTTTTTTTTCTTTATGCCATAGTGCTACACTGCTATATCATTGAATTACACTGTGAATGTGATGACAAAACATGGACATTCACATAAGCTTAGACCAAGCACCCAGAATAAATAGACATTTTGTGTTATTTTCAACACCAAAGCTTCAGTACCCTCAAGTTTAGCAATCAAAGCAAGCAATTATGACACTCAATACGGTACTGTATGAAAAAGTGACAATAACCTTGTAATTTTTATATTTCCTGGTTTCCTTATTGTCCCATCCCATTATGGCTTTCATGGTGGGCAGGAAGAAAAATCTTAGGTAAATATGTTACTAAAAGTACATTAAAAAGAAGCGAGAATACAGGTAGACAGCACGACAGAAAAAAATCACACACACACACACACACACACACACACACACACACACACACACACACACACACACACACACATACACATGCCAGGAGTGAACAGCTACATAAATCTGTTTGCAAATGATACGAAACTGTGCAGAGTTATAAACAAAAAGAGGATTGTGAAATAATGCAAGAAGACCTAAATAAGATCTGGGAGTGGAGTAAAAGTGGGAAATGGAATTCAATGTGAACAAAAGCCACATCATGGAAATGGGAAAGAGTGAAAGACGACCCGTGGGAATCTATAAGATGGGAGATGGAGTAGAACTGGAGAAAGTTAACAAGGAAAAGGACTTAGGAGTGACGAAGGAAGAAAACAATCAACCAGTAAGCCATATTGATAGAGTTTTTAGAGAAACATATAATTTGCTAAGGAATATTGGAATAGCATTTCACTACACGGACAAAGAAATGATGAAGAAATTGATAAGTACTATAATAAGACCCAGATTGGAATATGCAGGAGTAGTGTGGACCCCTCATAAAAAGAAACACATAAGAAAATTGGAGAGACTACAAAAAATGGCTACAAGAATTAATCCAGAATTTGAAGGGATGACATATGAGGAGAGACTAAAGGCTATGGATCTACCAACCCTGGAACAAAGAAGGGAGATAGGAGACCTGATACAAGTTTATAAATTGATCAACGGAATGGACCAAGTGGATAATGAGAAACTGATCCTGAGAAAAGAATATGACATCCGAAGCACAAGATCGCATAGTATAAAGCTGAGAAAAGGAAGATGTCTGAGAGATGTTAAAAAATATAGTTTTCCGCAAAGATGTATTGAGACGTGGAACAGTTTAAATGAAGAAGTAATGTCTGCAACGAGTGTGCATACTTTTAAAGTAAGATTGGATAAGTGTAGATATGGAGATGGGGCCACACGAGCATAAAGCCCAGGCCCTGTAAAACTACAACTAGGTAAATACACACACACACACACACACACACACACACACACACACACACACACACACACACACACACACACGGTAGCTCAGTGGTTAGAGCGCTGGCTTCACAAGCCAGAGGAACGAGGTTCGATTCCCCGGCCGGGTGGAGATATTTGGGTGTCTCCTTTCACGTGTAGCCCCTGTTCACCTAGCAGTGAGTAGGTACGGGATGTAAATCGAGGAGTTGTGACCTTGTTGTCCCGGTGTGTGGTGTGTGCCTGGTCTCAGGCCTATCCGAAGATTGGAAATAATGAGCTCTGAGCTCATTCCGTAGATTAGGTTAGGTTAGTTAGGTCTGGCTGTCTCGTCAGAGACTGCAGCAGATCAAACAGTGAACACACACACACACACACACACACACACACACACACACACACACATATAGCAAATGATATTGAAAAATAGACAAAGAAGACCTGGTGCTGTTGGTGGAAGGAGATGGAAGGACAAGATTACATGAAAAGATCAGGATGAGGCAGTGTGTGAAGGATGTTGGAAAATACAGTTTTCCACACAGAACAGTGGAAAAATTGAATGCATTGGATAAGGAAATTGTCACAGCACATAGTGTGCATAACTTTAAAGAAAAACTAGGTAAATGGAGATATGGAGACAGGACACTATGAGCCCCGCTCGAACCCTGTACAATACAACTAGGTAAATACACACACATACACCATAATGAAAATGACAAAAAACATCAATGAACACACAAAGGGCATACAAATCCAAGAAACCGAGTTGAATATTCTTAAATTAAGTGTTTACAACTTAACACAAAACACAGACAAGATAAAGCAATGTTTCTATGTAATGGACATTCAACAGATTGTGTATACAATGCTGTTAATTCTTTCAAAGATTCCATACACACATCAGCAAAAAGTTACTAGTCTGAGGTGTTAATAGTGTAAAATATCATTAAAACACAATATCATTTGGTCAGTAAAGGAATGCTAATAAATCAACTACTATAAAGTTGTGGTGTCTATTCTTCAGTTTGCTCAAGAACCAGTTTTTGGATTAGCTGTTCTTTGTCTGCCTCTTTTAAGATCACAAGCCCCATGGCCCCACTGTGTACAAGTGTGAAAGTGGTATAGTATCCTCCACACCACTCCTGCATGTTGTAAATCATTCCACAATACTGTTTAATACCACATTGCTCTCTACAATGTCCACCCCATTTCTATTTTCCTTCCCCACATCTGAACTTTAATACTCCATGTTCTCCCCATCACTCCAGTACTCTTCCACATTCTCAAAGCACTCAGCAATCGTTGTCAAAATCATGGACAGACAACTAGTCCCTACTTGATGAAGCAGCCTTCCTACTTGTATCTTTAGCTGGAGTGACATCAACACAAGGGATTATCATAGATAAATATTATTGGCTAGAAGTTGATGTGTTGAGGTGTTTCTCAATCTTACTCCATGTCCACCTCCTCCCCTTTTCTTTCTCTCTCTCTCTCTCTCTCTCTCTCTCTCTCTCTCTCTCTCTCTCTCTCTCTCTCTCTCTCTCTCTCTCTCTCTCTCTCTCTCTGCACACTGTCAAGTTAAAGCATACTCACCATTATCCCTGGCAGCCAGCATTAAGCTTGCTACACTGTGACCCTTATCCCCCTGTTCTTCCACCACCATGGACACTGACGGGGTGGCAGGGTGATCAACAATGCTCTGTAAACTCCCAACAACCTGTCCCTGCACTCTTGGGATGCCTTGCATTGGGCCCACAAAGTTAATGGAGCTAAAGCTGACCACCATCAACACCAACGTTATGATAAAGATGCTGCGCCTGTACGAGGGAAAGACATCAGCAATGGCAGCAATGATGGGCTTCATCAGAATCACAGAGAGCATGGAGACAGCCACCAGGGTGCCCATGGTGGAGACAGGGATGCCCAGCTGCAGTGCCACCACCAGGAGGAAGGGATAGATTGGAGACATGCCTGAAGGAGGAGCAGGGAAAATGTTTGCAAAAAAGGTCAGTATCAAACAAACACACACACACACACACACACACACACACACACACACACACACACACACACACATAGAACAGGAAAGTATCTTGAAACCTCCCTCTTGAAGGAGTTCAAGTCATACAAAGATGGAAGGAAATTCAAAAGTTCCAGAAAGTGGTGAGAGAAAGAAAAAAACTGTGTGCTGCAAGGCTGCAAGAGAAGGGGCAGCAAGCAGTTAGAAACATCAAAAGAGTAATTGACATGAAAATAGCAGAAGATAGCAAGAGATGCAACACTGTGGCAATGAGAAAGAGGCTGAAGACAGTCAGTTAGAGGAGAGGAGTTGATAACATGAAAAGCTTTTGATTCCATCCTGTCTAAAAGAACAAATGGAACCCCCTTTATATATGAAACACTCCATATATGGATGAATAATGTTCCTGTACAGAGTTAGTAGCTACAGGTGAGAAAATTTGGCAGAGGTAACTTCATAGCAGCTGATTTAGCAAGAGAAGTGATGTGAAGTTTCCAGTTTGAATCATAAGTAAAGGATAGACTAAGGCTGTTCAGTGTAGAAGACAGTGACAGCTGAGTGTCACTGAAGAGAGGATAGTTGTCTAGAAAGTTGTTTTGAGTTTAATCAAGTTTTTGAGGCAATGAATAATACTGAGTAGTACTTGAAATGGAAATGATGATAAGAATACATAGAAGCCATTAAGGAATACTTCTCTCTCTCTCTCTCTCTCTCTCTCTCTCTCTCTCTCTCTCTCTCTCTCTCTCTCTCTCTCTCTGAATTCTGAAATAACTGTCATTCAAATATAACACACATAGAAATCAAGTCCCTAACCTTATCAACAAGACACAACAAAACTGCAGTGCATATAGCTACTCACATCCTAGAAAACAGAAGTAGTGGGCCTTGATGGGCACCAGCTTTGTGTCTATCTTCATCTCTGATGCTAATTAAACCCTGTAGAAGATTGGGAAATTAGTTTTCAGTAAATACAAAGCATAAATCCCTTTGTATCTCCAACATTATTTCACTGTGGTGCACAAAAGGGATGGATTTCTTACAGAACAAGGATAAACTAATTATACTACAGGATCCTGAAGCAGAGATCTAAGTATGCTGGTGACAATCACTTCTCTACCCACCATCCAATGATATCTAAACTTAAAGTTAAGAAATCTATAACTGCAGTGCATCTACTTATCTTGATGTAAACAGTGGTGATGTCAGGATACAATGTAGACTTACAGTGGCATACACATTAACACATGTTCTCCATTGGCTCATATTACACCACAAAAGTATAATTCAATCTGAGGTTAATAGGCAACATATAAATCATTATTCTAATCAAGCATGGCCATGAGAGATATGGTCGGACACACACATGACTTGAATGATCAACCTCACCACTGTTAATACACACTGATGACTTACCCATCACATTATCTTTAGTCTTCCATGGCTTTTCTTACCCTTCTTATCATATAAAGCTTCTCACTCTTCTCACTCTGAGTAATTTGAACCCAAGCATAACCACCACGCTGCGACACCAGTGCATGTGATGGAATGCCAGACACTGAGGAACGCATTTAGGTGTGTTTGTTTACCACATCATTTGCAGTTTGCACACATGTGAAATTAATCACAGTGATTGATTCTTTTGTTTGGACATGCAGCCACTAGCTAATGAAAATATTACAAAATAAATCTAGCCATTCAGAGCAGTTTGGGAGAGAAGCAACTTGATTTGAATTGGTCTATGGAAGATGTCCATTGTATCACCAGATTTTACAAAGAGAAACAAGGTAACCACTTCATATTAATTTCTTAGCATTGCTAATTAGGTTAGGCAAGTTTGCTTTGGTTGGATCAATTTAATCGTGGTAGATAAACTTAATTTGTTCCGAAGAAGATTTATCAGCGGTGTGTGTCACTTCAACTAGGGCACATTAGCCGAGTTAGGTTAAGTAAGGTTAGGTTAAGGAAAGAGTTAAGTTAATTTTAGTTAAATAGATTATTTTCAATAGGTTAGCACAGCCAGCAGTGACCAGTGGTGGTGGTAAATACTCTCCAAGACAGTAAGCGAAAAATTTTTAATGTTACTTTGTAATAGCAAAACTACTTTCTTCTGGTACATTTTGACCTTTGTATTAATCCTTTTTTTTTCTTTTCTTTTCTTTTTCACCACAGTACTGTACTTTCAGAGGAGACAGACTGTGGCCTTTTTTAGGAATAGAGATGGGGGAATATAAAAAGGACTAGGCACTTCCTGATATAGTGGTCCATTCAGGTCACCTCATTTTCCAGCTTCCCCTTTGCAGCTCTTTCACTCGACTGACATGACGCAGGAATGAACATATGATTGCCCAAATTAACATATAACCTAACTCTAATCCTAACTTAACAACAACCTAATGAGACGGGCTGGAGGGACCATTATATTGGGACAGTGCCAAGGACTGATTTGTGGCAGAAACAATGTGGAGATTCATTCAAAACAGGTCGAAAACTACCAGAAAAAAAAAAAAAAAGTTCCATCCTGCTGAAGTGAGTGTGTGGTGAAAGACTAATACATTTACCCCAGCGACTCAAGCACTTCCATACAAATTGTGATCCTATACATAAAATGGTATGTTATAAATAGTACACATTACTACACCAAATCATTGTATCCCACTGTACTACCTTCATTGCTGATTTTAAACCGGCTGTGAATTTTGAGTCGTGAAGAAAAAAACAGCCTAAGGAAAAAAAACTAAGCAAAAACAGTACCACATTCAACAATACTCTAAGTGCCGGCACACACATTCTGGCTGTTGGCACTCACTTGACAGCCAATGTTCAACCTGGACGTTGCAAAACCTCACGTTCCGGCGAGCCACTCATCAGCGGACAACAGAAAGACAAAATGTGTTGATGAGACAGACCAGTACACTACATGCTGTTGGTGTTACTGTTATGAACACTGAAGTACCTCTGACGATTATTGCAGGCGTGACAGCTGGCCGGTATTCCTCACGAAATTACACCACTCTGTTGTTGCTAGCATTACACAATAATGACAAACTGACTCTTGACAGTCGCCTCTCGCCGCACACAACACTGAACCAATGAGACAATGACCGATCGAGTGACGTGTTACTTCTTGGCATCTCCCCTAAAGGCTAAATCAAACCGCGCAGTAAAGTTGCTACAAACGCGATATTTCAAAGCAAAACGTGCCACATAATAAAGATTTATGTGTGGTGTTCGTTTTAGTTATAAAATATTGATTCATTTTGGAGTTTCTCAGGTGTGTGTATGTGTGTGTGTGTGTGATATCTTTCACCATCACCATGTCACTACTACTACTGATACTATTAGTCTACTACTACTTGTCTACCACCACTATTTCAGCCACATATGATGGTTGTGTGTTCATATGTGATCAATAGAATTCCGTTTCGGCTGTGGTCTATGCATGTAGCTACTACGTACCATGCCAAGTGCATGCCTCCCATCCTCCGGCCTCGTTGCACAAGCCACTAGGCTTTCTTCTTCCTCTGGCACTACCATAGTATAGACATCCCATCGCCCCATTACCTATACCTTTTGGTTGTGTGGGTTGGAAGTTGTCATCGGACACCAGATCTCAGCCAGATATACACTGTTACCAATAGAGCGAAAGAATTTTCTGTTACACTCTTAGAACGTGTGGTGTGTGCATATAAAATTCTCTCTCTCTCTCTCTCTCTCTCTCTCTCTCTCTCTCTCTCGTTGCGTCCTAACTGTTACGGAACTTTGTCGCCATAGGGGCAGTGGCAGAAGTCTTCACTATGTACAGTAGTACGTGTCTCCTTGAGCTGTGCTTACACCTATGGGAGAGACACTGGGTGGTAATGAGGCTCAGATTATGCTATAAATACTTTTGGGAAGTCAGTGCTTCTTCTGGTATATGATGTGCTACACCAAGGGGACACGTACACTGCGGCATTATGTCAAGGAATATCCTCTCTTAGCTAAATTTAGGCCGCAAGGCCAACATAATATACCCTCATTGACCATCTCCTAGACTCAACCACTCTCAAGGATATATACTCAAGGAATATCCAACGTTTGCTCCCAGTTTGTAGGATATATAATCTATGCAATATTAAGGTATATTTATTTACTTATACTCTTGTATTGTATACTAGCTATTTTTATACTTTTTATACTCTACCCTTATGTCTTTGTACAGGGGGTGGGTGGCAAGGTCCATCCTCCTCCTTTTGGCGTATTTCATTATTAATGCAACAATCTCTCTCTCTCTCTCTCTCTCTCTCTCTCACATTTTACCCTCCCCACTCAAACACTTCGTTACAAATTGTGATCCTATTCATAAAATGTATGTTATAAATAGTGCACATTACTACACCAAATCATTGTATCCCACTGATTGCTGATTTTAAACCGGCTGTGAATTTTGAGTCGTGAAGGAAAAAAAAAAGAGCCAAAGGAAAAAAAAAAAAAAAAGCAAGAACAATACCACATTCAACAATACTGTTAAGTGCCGGCACACACATTCTGGTTGTTGGCACTCACTTGACAGCCAATGTTCAACCTGACGTTGCAAAATCTCACATTCCGATCAGTCACTCATTAACGGACAACAGAAAGACAAATGTGTTGATGAGACAGACCAATAAATACACTACACGTTGTTGGTGTTACTGTTATGAACAGTGAAATACCTCTGACAATTATCGCAAGCCGGTCTTCTTCAGCAAATTACACCACACTGTTGTTGCTATTGTTGTTGCTGGCAGAGCATTACAAAATAACAAACTGTGTGACTCATGACAGTTGCCTCTTGCCGCTTACTGAACAGTGAACACTGAACCAATGAGACAATGACGTATTACTTCTCGACATCTCTCCTAAAGGCTAATAAATCAAAACGCGCAGTAAGGCCCATACTATACGAGCGTTTACAACGCAGCAGGTCTGACGCAACGTTGACGCTAATGAAATTAATCAACCGTAATGAATGGAAAGCAAATTTTCAGTCTATACAAGCGTTTTTAGCGATTAGGTAGTCGGCGTTGATCGTACATCCGGCGCTGCTAACGCATCTGAAGGCGTTGGTGGCGTAACGTTTTCAGCGCTTGTCATACTATACTGTACTGTTTCAGCAGAAGGAATACTTTTCTTCATAACTGTATCAATTTTCCTTATTTTCTCTCATACTAAACACAGAAGTTCATCAAATGATGTCACTGACATTCTGTAATACTGGGAAAAACTTCTCGGGATACATAATATGTTTTTCAAACAATATAGAACTGTCCTGTTGATAGGCGATTGGTTAAAACGGGATGAGTACCCCAACGTCTTTTTTTCTTTCATGATGTTCATGCCACTTTTGCAAAAGATGAAGCGCCAAAATACATCATGTTTGCACAACATCCATCTTGTACTATGTCCCAAGCAGTACTGCTCAGAAAACGACATGTATAGCACGAATAGCGCTTCCGCGGCCTCTAAAACGCCGCGTTTTCAACGCCCCGTTTAGATTAAAATAAAATACAGGGAGGCGTCAGCAGCACAAACCCGGCGCTTTAGACGCTCATATAGTATGGGCCTAAAGTTACTACAACCGCGATATTTTAAAGCAAAACGCGCCACATAATGAAGATTTATGTGTGATTTTCGTTGAACCTATAAGATATTGATTAATTTTGAAGTTTCTCAGGTGTGTGTGTGTGTGTGTTATCTTTCACCACCACTATGCTACTGCTACTATTACTACTACTACTCCTACTACTACGACCACCTGGCACCACCATGATTATTTCTGCCACAGATGATGATTGTGTTCCTTCGTGATCAATATAATTCCACTTCGCCTGTGGTCTATGCATGTAACTTTATTAACGTGTGAACCCCTCTTTACCCTGGTATGAGTTAGCCAGCTATCGATACCACTGCCAAAACGACATATAACAATAGCAACACAAATACTAAAGCAGATATAACAAAACATGAAGGTACAACCAACACACCAGAGTTTTTTTTATTTTGCTAATGACGGCTAACTTCACATTTCACTTGGATATGAACAAAATATATTCTTATTTAAGACTCACCTGCTGAACTGTATGAAGGGGAAACAAGAGGAAAACCAGATAATGCCACAGAAAAAAAAGAACCACAGTAATATATATATATATATATATATATATATATATATATATATATATATATATATATATATATATATATATATATATATATATATATATATATATATATATATATATATATATATATATATATATATATATATATATATATATATATAGTGCAGCAAACTGGGGCGAAATGAAAGACCGACAACCCACTATTAATGGTGTTTCGATCCCTGTTCATTCTGGGTACTATTTGGTGACTTTATACTGGTTCAGAAACTAATGTGTATCATTTCTCTATTGAGAATATTTTTTTTTACACGTTGCCAATTACATGGGCTCGATTATGGGAAATATGACACATACACACAGCGGGCAGCAAGCGATTTCTCTCTCTCATACATACGCAAACAGACTCACACTGAAGATAAAGATATTCTAATCATGACTAAAGATTTCAGTTTCTGCAAATTCTAGAGAGGTCTTGAGGGCTACTATACCATGCGTTGTCACTACTCTAAACTAGATTAAGAATCTGGCCGATCTCCTTCTAGCATGTACATCAATGCTTACTTTCTATATTTACATTACATGAAAAAACAAAGGCCTGGCAGGTTTTGAGCATCTTTATTTCAACAAAAATAACATTTCTGACATGTAATGATGTGAGAGATGGGCGGCAGCGCGCACCAGGCGGGCCGCCAACCGCCGCCCTCAACAAGTGGAAGGAAGGTCTGTACAATGCGGACCAGCCCATGCAGGCCAGCGGGGCCTTGGAATGAACTTGTCTGAATATAGCAGTGGGTGGGTGCTGTCCGTGCCCCGGAGGGACAGCTTTGTTCATGGGGAGGGTCTGTATGGGCACTGCCAGGTCACTGACACAGCCACTGCCGCTGCTCGGTTTGGCCGGCGGTGCAGCAGTGAAATGGCAATTGTGTCACCAGTCTGTAATGATTCATAAATATCTCATGGAGAAGAATGGGCGTGACAGGAGGGCAAGGTTGCGGGCGTGGGGCGCAGCATGACACGGGCGACGGTAGTGGCTGTGACAGCGGGCAGTGTTGACAGCAACCCTTCCCTCTTGGAGCCTGAGTATTAACACAAACCACCTACTTACTCCTATGTACACACACAGATGGGTAGCTTTGTACACCAGAGTGCGGCGTGACAACACTAGTCCACAAAACAGATCACAGATAACACTTATCACGGCTGTCTTGTCCGGTCCTTCAAGCTCACTCAGTCATCATCGCTGACTGGCTCAACGTTGGGCTCATAGCCCTGGGGGAGACGTCCCCCACTGACACTACTGCTGGTAGTGGTGGCAGTGGTGGTGGAGGGCGGTACCCCTGGTGGTACCCCTCCTTGGCCTCCATGTCCACGGAACCCAGAGTATGAGTATGGGGGGTACTGACTCCCAGGTCCTCCACTTCCAGAAGAGTACCGCTCACCTGCTTCCCCAGGCTTGGGCCCTATCTTGCCTGGTCCACCAGCATCCCCAGCCTTAGAGGTGGGTGGGTGGTCACGTGGTGACTCATCAATCACCATTTCCCCTGACTGTGGTGAGTCTGCATCGGCCACGTCGTCCCGGAGGGGTGGAGGGGGCTCCTCCCGCCGTTCCTTGGCCGAGTCGCCCCCGGTGGAGCGTGGACGGGATGGCGGCCGCTGCTCTGTAACATCAGGCCGTGGCCGCTTTCTGGCTTGGTCGTCAACATCTGAGTGGGCATTGGTAGGTGGTGCCGAGGGCTGGGTGGCTGGTGTGCCTGACCGAGGATGGCGGTCCTCATGACCCAATTTTTCGCCATCCTG
The DNA here is from genome assembly GCF_017591435.1 of Portunus trituberculatus. Classification (NCBI taxonomy): domain Eukaryota; kingdom Metazoa; phylum Arthropoda; class Malacostraca; order Decapoda; family Portunidae; genus Portunus; species Portunus trituberculatus. The sequence goes on along the minus strand of NC_059292.1, from coordinate 29,710,588 downwards.
CGAGTCTGGCGTCCTCATGACCTCTGCAATCTTACAGCGAACATACTCAAACATTTCCTTAGAACCACCAGGCCGCTTTTGGAAATTCCAGTGAGTATTCAACTCACTGTGGTTAGGATCTGAGCTTGGTGGGGCAGATGATGTTGGGGGAGATATTGGCTCCACTGGAAAACTACCAGCTGGTGCGGCAGGTGGGGTGCGCAGTTTATGGTCCGGCCTTGGGGAGACACTCTGGGCAATACGGATAATTTGTCGCTCATCAGGAGCAAGATGTTGCACTGACAAATGATGGGTAGAAGAAGGAGCAGATGTTGGTGGAGGGCGGTGAGGTGAGCGAGACTCAAGCCTCTCTTTACCCTCCTTATCCATACCACCACGCATCTTCCACTGATCAAGGCTGATTTGAGAGACCGTGACAGCAGGTGGCCCTCCTGAGGTAACAATGGGTCTGCCATCAGTTCTTAAGATCTCAAAGGGTGGTCTGCTGTAAGGGAGATGGGATGCTGATATCTTGCGCCCATCATTGCTGGCAAACTCCCTATGAATGATCTGGTCCATATGGGCCTGGATAGACTTAGGGCCAAGATGATGAGGTGGTGCATGCATGGAGGCATTGAGGCCATCCTTGTGATTGAGGGGATTGGTGGGACGAGGCTCAGGTCCATCCTCCACTGTCACTACCTCTTTCTCTTTTGGTGGGGGCAGGGGAGGGCCAGCCGGTGATCTGACTCGTTTGTCTAGTTCCACCACCTGCAGGGCTCCTTCACCCTCTCGCCTGTATGTGGTGCGCTGTTCACGACCACCCCCACCACCACCCCCACCGCCACCACCACCGCCACCCCCACCCCCACTACTTCCACCACCAGTATTACCACCACCTCCATTGCCACCACCACCACCAGTACCATTCTCATTGTCATTGTTAATCTGATGTGTGATAATTGCATCAATCAAATTAGCTGCTGTCAATGTCTCATTCTGAGAGCGGCCTCCAGGCTTTGGTGGTGGAGCTTTGGGTGGCTCCTCTGTCTTGAAACATGAAGCAAGGTCTTTAGCAGCATCTCTCTCCAAGTCAGATTTTGGCTCTACACTTTTCGGTATCACTCTTTGACGGTCGTACCCACCAGGAGCTCTGTCACTATGGAAACGGCGGTCTTCACTCTGTGGTGGCAGTGACTGTGGGATGCGTGCATCGTGTGGAGGTGGTCGCACATCATGTTTGTTAGGATTGAGAGCACGTGAACTTTTCATGGAGTCTGTCAGCTGTTGCTCAAAGCCTTCCAGCTGTGGAGCATCATGATGTCGTCCATCCCTTCGTATGTCTACCGCTGGTGGATAAGGCACGCTGCCTCCACCACCACTACTACGATGTGCCACTGCCGTGTCCACTAGTGCTTTCAAATTCTCTGACCCAACAGCAGGGGCAGTAGGAGCAGGCCCATGCATTGGTGAGTAACAGCCAGGATCAGTGCGGGGTGAGGCGCTCTTTGGGGGGATGTGGGAAGGTGGCTTGCTAGGTGGCCACCTCTGAATCACTCCAACACGAGGCGGAGGTGTAGGGGTTGATACACCGGGAGATCGAAAGTCGTGGGGTGACTGGGCAGACTCAGAGGTTGGGGGTGTAGGTGTGGCATCACGTGCTGATGCAGGGGAGGGTGGCGGCCGGGATGGGAGATACACAGGAGTGGAGGATGGCTGTGATGGTGGCTGATAAGATCCATGAGGAGCACCACTAGTGATGTAGATGTTGTGGTGGTCAGGCCGGTGCTCCACCATACGATGGTCCAGTGTTCTGTCTAGTGTTCGCAGTTCCATACGGGAATCCAGGTTTCGATGGTCGTGGCTCCGATGGTCTATGTTCCGATGATCCACTGAACGGATGTCTATCGTGCGGGGTTCCAATCCCCGCGGGTCCATGATACGGTTGACAGTGGTGCTCCCAGGTAAACTGCGATGGTCCCTCGGATCCTGCTGGGGGCTAGGGTCTCTCCCACGCGGGGATACACGAGGGTCTTTCTCAGTGACCCGCCGTCCTGGCATCTGCTGTGAAGTCACATAGTCATTGGCGATGATCTGCCGTGAATTGAACTGTGTGTCTGTGAAGGGCGGTCTTGTGGTATAGGGATAGGCAGGATAAGCGTACGTGGTAGTGGGAGGTGCTGTAGAGCTGGGTGGTCGAGGACCCCGATATCCAGTTTCTCGATCATACTGAGTGTGCATTGCCGGCCGAGGGATGATTTCTACACCACTGCCAGGTCGGGGCTCAAAGACCACTTCCTTATATGGGATATTGGTTGAAGATCGCTTAGGATCATGATGAATTGGAGTACCCTGTGTGATGGAGCCACCTTCCTTTCCCATTTTGGGCATCATGTCAAAGCGCCCAGGCTGACTGATGGGTACTGATACAATTGGTGGATTGACAGGTGTTCCCTGGGTGATGGAGCCTACATGAAGGGGACCACCAGGCTTTTCCTGCTTGAGTGGGATTCTAGAAGGAGCGGTAACAGGTTGGGGCGGTGGATGCTGTGTGCGCACAGAGGTAAGAGGTGGGGGAGGGGCCATGCTAACCTTGGGTTTGGAGGGCTGCAGAGCATGAGGTGGCCGAACAGAAGTGGGATAAGCCATTGGTGCAGGCACTGAAGCACCACTGGTCATGATGGAGGGTGGTGGTTGGTGTGAGAGGCTTCTGTTATCAGATATGAATGGTGAGGGTGACTTGTTACGTGGGTCTACAATTGGCAGCCATGGCTCATGGGGTGGCTTACTGTAGCTGGTATTGAGGTGTGCCCTGGGTGGAGGGTCCTTGCTAGTGATAGTAACCTCAGCCCCACCACGTACTGTCATGGTAGGCATCTCCCTAGATACTGAAGAGGGTGGGGGTGGGGGCTGGTGGAATTGGGGTGGTGGAAGTTGAGAGTGCTGCAGGGGAGCTGGAGGTGGGTGCGGCGTGTGTTGAGGCTGTGGCTGTGGCTGTGGTGGTGGAGAGCGGTTTCTCTTTCGAATACTGAGGTCAAGACCCTCGCTCTGAACATCCTGATGGTAGGCAGAGGCATCAGGCAAGCCTGCACGGGGGTCATTGTAGCGGCACGGCATGTTGATGCGCTGGTCCCGCTGGTACTCCATGCTGCTGGGCGAGGGCTGTGGCGGCACCTGACGGCCATCCGTGGTCCTTAGGATGGATGTGATAGTTGGTGGGGACTTGGTGGGGGGATTGGGCCCCTTGTTCAAGCTTTTTTCAATGACGGAGTAAATCAGGTCCCTCACATTGCCCGATGAAGAGCTGTTGGCATTGGGAGGAGGTGGTGGAGCACCCTTGGCATTGGATGGTAGGTGGTGGAGCATGCGGCAGTTTGGCAGGGGTAGCAGGTGCTGGCCGTCGCTCCCCAGGATGAGGGATGTGCTGCACGTCTGGTGAGTCCCAACCAACTCCACTCTGGCCCTCATCTGCACTGGCAGTTGCCGAGGAGTCATTGTCCTCTGCTCGCACACCGGGTAGTGGCTGACTCACAGCGGGTGGTAATGGCTCCTTCATCACACCCCCCGCTAGCCCAGGGGCCTCGCGCTTCTCCGCTGTAAGAAACACAAAAATATTTCAAATTAGCTAAGTCAATGGCTTGGATTCTCTCACTTTCTCAATTAAGAATTACTTTCCCTATAATTAGTCTCAGCCGGGTATGGCGATCATAAATAACAAAGTTAAATAATTATATATTTGTGATTTTCTTTCCCTCTTCCTCCACATTTATCCAGATTATATATATATATATATATATATATATATATATATATATATATATATATATATATATATATATATATATATATATATATATATATATATATATATATATATATATATATATATATATATATATATATATATATATATATATATATGAAGCGTTCAGAATAGTAGTGGCGTAAGCACCAAAAATTTTAAAAATGGAGAAAACACAGTTAAAGTTTTGCAACATTCAGAATGCAATACTTGTTACTGAGATGAGGTAGAAAGCTCTAAGTTTTTGCAAAATGAAGCTCTATAACAGAGCTTTGCAACTATTCTGAACATGTTTCCTGGGGGGAGTGGCACCTGTATTTTGGAAAAAAAAATTAATAATACTCAAAGGCACTCCCTGATCTCTCTCACTATCACTATCACTCATCTCGCTGGCACGATGTGAATTTGCAAAAGGTTGCAAAAAAAATAAATAAATAAAATAAAATAAATTAATTAATTAAAAAAATAAGTAAAAAAAAAAATTTAAATAAAATAATGTCAGCAGAAGGGGTAGGGGTTGGAAGACTGAAGGTAAAGGCAGAGGGAGAGTGAAGGGAGTGACAATGGCAGGCTCTCATTGGCTGTCGTCAGTCAAGTCACCACACCCCTGCCTCCCCATTGGTCTCTGAGTGGCACGGGTGGAGATACGTGAGCCAAACACAATAGGAAGAAGATAATGGTATACCACACCTTACTGAGACCCATCAGGGTGAAGATGCAGGCCTCCCACTGCTTGCCCGAGTACATGTGTCATTATTGAGTGAGCACGAGTCACCCCCCCCTCCCCCCAACAGCTGCATAGCCATATGTAGCCCCCCCCCTACACACACACACACACAAACACCTACACGCCCGGTAGCTCAGTGGTTAGAGCGCTGGCTTCACAAGCCAGAGGACCGGAGTTTGATTCCCTGGCCGGGTGGAGATATTTGAGTGTGTCTCCTTTCACGTGTAGCCCCTGTTCACCTAGCAGTGAGTAGGTACAGGATGTAAATCGAGGAGTTTTGACCTTGTTGTCCCGGTGTGTGTTGTGTGCCTGGTCTCAGGCCTATCCGAACACACACATGGAGCAAAAAATGGGAGATGGAATTCAATGTGGACAAAAGCCATGTCATGGAAATGGGAAAAAGTGAAAGACGACCAGTGGGAATCTACTGTATAAGATGGGAGATGGAGTAGAACTAGAAAAAGTAAAAAAGGAAAAGGACTTGGGAGTGACAATGGAAGAAAATAATCAACCGGTAAGCCATATTGATAGAATTTTCAGAGAGACGTATAATTTGCTAAGGAATATTGGAGTAGCATTTCACTATATGGACAAGGAAATGATGAAGAAATTGATAAGTACTAAAATAAGACCTAGATTTGAATATGCAGGAGTTGTGTGGACTCCCCATAAAAGAAACACATAAGAAAATTAGAGAGACTACAAAAATGGCTACAAGAATGGTTCCAGAATTTAAAGGGATGACATATGAGGAGAGACTAAAGGCAATGGATCTACCAACCTTGGAGCAGAGAAGAGAGAGAGGGGATCTGATACAAGTTTATAAATTGATTAACGGAATGGATGAAGTGGATAATGAGAAACTGATCCTGAGAGAAGAATATGACTTTAGAAGCACAAGATCGCATAGTAAGAAACTAAGGAAGGGACGATGTCTGAGAGATGTTAAAAAATTTAGTTTCCAGCAAAGATGTGTTGAGACTTGGAACAGTTTGAGTGAGGAAGTGGTGTCAGCAAAGAGTGTACATAGTTTTAAAGAAAAATTGGATAAGTGTAGATATGGAGACGGGACCACACGAGCATAAAGCCCAGGCCCTGTAAAACTACAACTAGGTAAATACAACTAGGTAAATACAAACTAAACAAACACACACAAACACACACACACACACACACACACACACACACACACACACACACACACACACACACACACACACACACACACACACACACACACACACACACACACACACACACACACACAATCAAGAGGGCCGGGTTCAAGTCCTGGTAAGCGGCGAGGCAAATGGGCAAGCCTCTTAATGTGTGGCCCCTGTTCACCTAGCAGTAAATAGGTGCGGGATGTAACTCGAGGGGTTGTGGCCTCGCTTTCCCGGTGTGTGTTGTGTGTTGATGTGGTCTCAGTCCTACCCAAAGATCGGTCTATGAGCTCTGAGCTCGCTCCGTAATGGGGAAGACTGGCTGGGTGACCAGTAGGCGACCGAGGTGAATTACATATATATATATATATATATATATATATATATATATATATATATATATATATATATATATATATATATATATATATACACTCCTGCAACTAGTAAGTGATTGAAAGGAGAAAGGAAGGCAACACACCATCAATATTGTTGTGGGTAGGACCCGGGGACGGAGCGGAGGCGGTGTCAGAGGCGGAGTCCGGGCCGGGGGGAGGTGGGGGCACTGTGCCATCTTCATCACAACTGGATGTAGACGACCCACTCTCCTCCTCATCCGTAACAGTGGGTGGCCCATCACCCTTTCCTGTCCCAAAGAATGTGAATTTTAAACCTTGGTCTTTCTTCTACACCTCTATCCTACCCACCACCACCACCCCACACTCCCATGCACATTCATGCCCTCTTGAAGAAAAACAAGAGCAAAATGAAATTTTTAATATATATCATGGCACACAACAGAGGAGATAAAGGGACCTTGTATTTTCTTACCCCTGTTTTTACGGTACTCAGCCACCACATCATCCAACTTGTACTTCTTTTTAAAGTTAAAGTAGAAGCTCTTGCACTGGCCTTCCGTCTTGTTAGGGAGGCGTTCAGCAACCTTGGACCAGTGGCATCCAACCTGCAACAAGTAAAAAAAAAAGCACAACTTAGTCACATACGGACAAAAACATGACTCAATATTCCTCACAACACAAATGGACAAAATACACACAGACATACTCAGCCACATTCTCTGCTGAAACATACACCAAGTAAACGAGAAATGAGAATATTGTCAAATGTTCTTTATCTTTACAAAAAAAAAAAAAAAAAACATAACTGAAGTACTTGAAGGACTTTTGAAATTAAATTGAATACAAGAACAGTGTTGACCATGATAGCAGAACAACTCTATCAAGCCTCATCACATAATATCTACATAATTTAAACCTTTGATAAAATCCTCCCAAGGCAATAATCTAGCCAATTAGATAAACACATTCTCATGCTATTCCTCTCACAAACAAGGCTTGTTCCTAATTAGTAATTCATACAATTAATTACATCCAAAATGAAACTCTGGCAAATCAGTAAAGCTTACCAAACAGATGGGATGCTACTGTTATTCAATAACAGACAAAGAATGAGAATTAAGAAGAAAACAGGATGCTACGTGTAGCAATAATGATTACAATACCAATCCATAAGAGAAGACAGATGACTCACCTCCCTCAGGGCACAGCGCAAGGCATCCATCTCTTCCTCTGACCAGCGTGAAGGATCAACAGGCTCCTCCACCTCAGGTCCCAGCTTACGGCTAATGCGGTTATGGCACGCCGAGCAGCATTTGGTCACATCACTTGGGATCTCTTTAGGGGCATTCAAACAATAAATGAGTATTTTGTCTTACCTAACAAAACCATCTTAACACTAAAGCTAAACAGAAACTTTCACTTGCAAAACTGGCATTTCCTTGACATATTATGTGCTATATGCCAAAAAATCTAGTACACCACCAAGGTGTATGCGTCATTCACCTTCAGTTGTCTGCAAGCCACTCCTCTAGATAGTAAAAAGCTTAGGGCTTGTATTGACTAATATTTGGGGAGGACCTCACTGATAGAAAAGCAACATTGTCTCTCACAATAAACAAGAAAACAAGACAACTCACGGAATTCTCTGATAATCGGGTCCTTCACATCTGGGGGCAAGTCACTCCACTGGGGTGGCAGCGGCCGAAGACGCTTCACCCTCCACTTTGGAGTTTGACATGTAGGTATGGGGCATCTGTAAAGGAAAACATTTAATCAAAGTTATATTTGAGAAGCTTGGCAACAATCCTAGTAAAATGCTGAGGGTAAAAAAAGTAAAGGATGTTAAGACTAAAATACCTATCATGTTTATAATTCTTTATCAAAACAAAAACTAAGCAATGAAATAATGTCAAGCTCTCTCCAAAACTCTGGAAGATGCAGCTAACAATTTCCAAGAAGACATTCAATAAATATGAATCACTTATACTTACGGGTAAAAATTAAATCAGAAGGAGGAATCCAGGAAGAAAAATTATTATTATTATTATTATTATTATTATTATTATTATTATTATTATTATTGTTGTTGTTGTTGAGTTAGCAAGGTGGCACCAACAAGACTGCAGCTTTGAGCTTACTGTGTGACTCTCCTTCCCCGGCCAGCACGACACCTGCAGCCATTACACACTCGAGGATTGGAGGGCAGGTGAGCTTCGACAAGGCCATACTGAGCAGCCTGTCCTGGGGCAATGGGACGGGACAGACCATAGTGCTCCAGCTGGGTTTTGCACAGAATACACTCATGTGGTCCTCCTTTCCCTGTGAAAAAAATAAAATAATTAGTAATAATAATAATAATAATAATAATAATAATAATAATAATAATAATAATTAATCAATAAATAAATAAAAAATATATACATATCTAATAATACAAAACATATGAATAACTTGATAGAAGTTATCTTTTCCTGCAAATGTGTTATCTATGGAGAGAGAGAGAGAGAGAGAGAGAGAGAGAGAGAGAGAGAGAGAGAGAGAGAGAGAGAGAGAGAGAGAGAGAGAGAGAGAGAGAGAGAGAGAGAGAGAGGGATATCTTGCTGCTAAATGTTCTCCTTTAAAGCATACAATGAAAAAATAAGGTTAAATATTCTGTAAAAACAAAAGTTCTGCATCCAATGTTATTGCTCATGTTGCCTAAACACAATGCAAGTTCCACGAAGAGCATTTTTTTTTTAGTTCTGCGAAATCAAACCCGTGTGTGTGTGTGTGTGTGTGTGTGTGTGTGTGTGTGTGTGTGTGTGTGTGTGTGTGTGTGTGTGTGTGTGTGTGTGTGAGAGAGAGAGAGAGAGAGAGAGAGAGAGAGAGAGAGAGAGAGAGAGAGAGAGAGAGAGAGAGAGAGAGAGAGAGAGAGAGAGAGAGAGAGAATGGCTGTAGTATAAAAACATTAATGACAAATTCTGCTGCTGAAGATCCACCTAGTATTTATTTGCATGATCAAAGAAAATCCTGGGTATACATAATTACTTATCAAACCGCCCGCCATTTCCCTTCTCCCTTCCTCCTCCCCACCAACCTCATATCGTCGTCTACGTAAATTATCACTTGCCTATCTATGATAAATGAGAGAGAGAGAGAGAGAGAGAGAGAGAGAGAGAGAGAGAGAGAGAGAGAGAGAGAGAGAGAGAGAGAGAGAGAGAGAGAGAGAGAGAGAGAGAGAGAGAGAGAGAGAGGTTTGTTTGTCTTGTCACCGCCATAATTTTCCAAGGCCACAGAAACAACTAGCCGGGTTTTCTAGACAGTTTCTGCCTTTGATAAACTAGAAATCTTGCCAATCTATCACCAGAACCATAATATACTCTTCAAAACACGACTATCTTCAACTAGAGCCTTTGGAAAGTAGTGACGGTGAGAGACCAAAGCGTTTCAGAATACGGACCCAAAGACCAAGTTAGAGAAGGAATACAAGTAACTACCTTCTTGCTAACACTCGCTCGCTCGCTCGCCCGCCCGCCCACCCACCCACCAGTCCGTCTGCCTCTTCCTTCCTTCCCGATTGACGGAGTATAAGATTAATACGCACACATGTCTGGTGAGCCGCGCGAGTGATCGGTTTAAGGAAGTTACCGGTACGGATTAGGGTGGCGGTGGCGGTAGCGGTGGTGGTGGTTACGGCGGCGGCGGCGGCGGCGGCAGAGTGGTGGGAGAGGGAAGGGTGGGAGGGGTTCTTCTCCCGGAAGGCGTGTTGACAGAGGCATTTGGCGGATGAATACCGTGAGAGACGTGTGTTTGCTCGCCCTCTCCCGCACTCCACATACCCAAGATTAGTCCCTGAAATATGCATGCTCCACCTCTGCTCCTGCTCGTGGCGGCGGTGGTGGCGGTGGCGGCGGTAGTGGTGGCGACGGTGGTAGTGACAGTTACAGAACGTCTACAATGATACCAATGTGTTTGCCATGATTTTTCTTCTTATTTTTCCGTTCTAATTTAATTCTCTCTCTCTCTCTCTCTCTCTCTCTCTCTCTCTCTCTCTCTCTGTTGTTTCTTTGGTCCATCCTTCCATCCACCTAATCCTTTTCCCTTTACTCTCTTCCTTTCTCTTCCGTAATTTCTTTCTTCTATCCTTTCCCATCTTTCACTTGACCCAATGCATTCCATCTCTTCCTCGCTTCCCTTATCTGTTTTCTTTCCTCCGCGTTCCTCATCCCTACGAGTACTCACTGCCTGCTTTGATATCCTCCTCCTCTTCTTCCTCTTCCTTCTCCTCCTCCTCATAATTCGTTTACTTATCTTCACGTTCCTCATTGCTCTCTTCTTTATTTTGCTTCCTCCTCCCTCTTACTACTACTACTACTACTACCACTATCTCTACTCTCTTATCTGTCGCCCCTTCCATCTTTGTGTACAAGTCATGAGGTCTATTCTTCTCCCATACCTTTCATCTCTCTCTCTCTCTCTCTCTCTCTCTCTCTCTCTCTCTCTCTCTCTCTCTAGATTCGGAATTTATGAGAACTGAATGGACAGTCCTTCATCACAGAGAGAGAGAGAGAGAGAGAGAGAGAGAGAGAGAGAGAGAGAGAGAGAGAGAGAGAGAGAGAGAGAGAGAGAGAGAGAGAGAGAGAGAGAGAGAGAGAGAGAGACTGACCATCAATAATAACCATCATATAATAAAATAATAATAATAATAATAATAATAATAATAATAATAATAATAATAATAATAATAATAATAATAATAACAACAACAACAACATCAATAATCCTACTTAGAACTTTCAACTGCCTCTCGTCGTCCCTACCCCACCCTCATTCCCCTCTCCCCGTCATTCCCCTCCTGCTTTCCCTCCCTCCCTAAATCTTTCCCTTCAGCAATTTCAATTTTGTGATTGATTATGAATTATTAAATGCAAGGGTGAGAAGGGGAAGCTGAGAGAGAGAGAGAGAGAGAGAGAGAGAGAGAGAGAGAGAGAGAGAGAGAGAGAGAGAGAGAGAGAGAGAGAGAGAGAGAGAGAGGTAATTTATATAATCATTTCATAGCAGTAGTTTGGTTAGTGGAGTGGAGTGGAGTGGAGTGGAGTGGAGTGGAGTGGAGTGGAGAGGAGAGGAGAGGAGAGATAAGGAGGGAGAAAGGGGAAAAGATAAATTGGGACGAGAGGAAGGGAAGGAAATGAGGGGAGAAAGGAAGAAAGGGGAAATGGGGAGAACTAGAGAACCGTATCTAGAGAGAAAAAGAAAGAAAAGAAAGAAGAGATGAAACGGAAGAAAAGAGAAAAAGGGAAGAGAAGATAAAAGAAGAGATGGTAAGAACGAAGGGAGACGGAGGGAGGAAGAGAGGGACGTGAAAGTAAAAATGGAAGGAAGGAAAGACGAAAAGGAATGAAGAGAAGGAAGACGAGAAGGAATGAAGAGAAGGGAGACAGAAAGAAGAAGCGTGTTTGGGGACACAATATGTACTACAGCAGCAAGAGAAACAGGACAAGACAGACAGATGAAGCGAGGTGAGGAATGTAGATAAG
>NC_059292.1:29676542-29694042 GCF_017591435.1 Portunus trituberculatus | reverse complement strand
ACTTCCCCCAATTTTACGCGACATGATCTAGTCAGCACTGCACAGCCTGACAAATACCCTGGCGTCAACTCATAAGGAATAATGTGCTGGAGAGGACATACAACACTACAGCTGACGTATTCTGACTAACTTCTCGCCTACCAGTCCTCACGTCTTAGTTCCAGGTGTCAGCTGCACATTAACCCCTTCCGTACCATGAAGCGAATTCATATTTATTCTGCTTACTATTTGGCGATTTTATAGTTTCAGAAATTTATGTGGGTGATTAAAATAGAGAAGACCGTGGCCATTAATTTTCTGACCTCCATAGACACCTAATGTCAATAAAATGGTCTAATCTTACAAAAAATCTCAAGGTAAAAATGTGTCCCAGTACTAAAGGTGTTGATAAAAGGAAAATGTATTAAAATTCCTAAGAAAAGAAACTGAAGGGATAAGGCGACAAAGGAACCAAACCTCCATATCTCTTCACACCTACTTCACACACAAACAGAAAAGCACAGAGGTGAAAATCGATGTGTGGTGACAACTCGTGACTCAGAACCCGAAGTGACTCCTGCTGGATAAACATGAATGACACAACCGTCACTCCGCCCCGGCCCGCCCCACCCCTCGGCCCTCTCCTCTCCGTGAATGAAGACGACGACTACGATGCCTGGGTGCTGGCGGGGGGACGACTCTTCCGCGCCCACGCCTCTGTCCTGGCCTCCCACAGCGCCTACTTGCGTGGAGCTGCCGTGGGGGGTGTGACAGGGACGCGCGGGGACGTCAGACTACTGCTCCCTCATGTTCCTCCCGCTGGGTTCGCTGCCATTCTCACCTACATGTACACAGGCCGCCTCCCTGTCACCCCCGCCACACTCTATGAGGTTAGCTGGGCGCGCTGATCCTTCGCATTCATTCACTCATTCTGTATCTTGTCTATTGTTTTCTTCACATCTTTCTTCCTTATTTATCTTTATCCCATCGATTTTAAGATTGAAAGTATTGGTATTAGTAATGGTCATTTGAAGGTTTATGTAATGATAAGGAGAATAACGTGTGTGTGTGTGTGTGTGTGTGTGTGTGTGTGTGTGTGTGTGTGTGTGTGTGTGTGTGTGTGTGTGTGTGTGTGTGTGTATGAACTGTAGTAGCCCAGTGCAGAACTTAACTACCTGTTGCTCTCTCTCTCTCTCTCTCTCTCTCTCTCTCTCTCTCTCTCTCTCTCTCTCTCTCTCTCAGGTGTTGCTTGCGGGGCACCTGCTACAGATGGCAGGTGTGGTGTCCCTCTGCCAGGCGCTGCTCACCACTACCACCACCACCACCACCAGTGCCGGCGAGGGGGGAGCGGGCTTGGGTGTGACCCCGGACCTGCCATCACTGCCCCCTGCCCTCAGTGTGTGGCGGGGGCTGGCTAGACTCGTGCCACCCCCGCCCCACCACCCTCACCAGCACCCAGGCGCCTCCTCCCCCTCCTCCTCGTCACTCACCCTCCCTGCAACCATCATCCGCCCAACTCCAACCCGCGCCCGTCCACTCCACCCGCCGCTTGGTACGTGTGTGTGTGTGTGTGTGTGTGTGTGTGTGTGTGTGTGTGTGTGTGTGTGTGTGTGTGTGTGTGTGTGTGTGTGTGTGTGTGTGTGTGTGTGTGTGTTATCTATTTATTTGTGTTTCAAAGGTCGTTCAATTATTCCTAAGCTGTACATTCGAACCTCCACATTTTGCACAATATACTAATCACACACATACGCCCTCTCCCTTTCCCACCAACACACAAAATGGCAAGATAACCCTCCTTTCCCCCCCCCATTTTTCATAAGCAAACACACAATGGTATATATATAAAAGATAATGTTCTTTTTAAGTCATTTCACGCTAACCAATCCTTACGTTGATTGGTGATTCTTTGGTCACAATCTCAAGTTCACACAGCAGTCCTCCCTCTCCTTCCTTTCCCACAGATCTGACAAGGGAACCCGAGGCGATGGAGACCGAGACTGGCGGGGGTGAGGAGAGAAACACATCAGCGTCCTTCCACCACCACCCAGTTACCTCCACCTCCACCGCCCCACTACAGCAGCCCACCCCGCAACACTTCCACCAAAACTTCAGAGGACTGAGTCACCGCGAGGACAAGGCCACGGTGGGAGGGCGTGTCGGCGCGGTGGTTCTAGACGTGGCCACTTGTGATGGTCCTGTGTTCTTCGAGAGGGTCATCAACAGGGCATATAAAGCCAATGTAAGTGCGTGCGTGTGCGTGTGCGTGTGCGTGTGCGTGTGCGTGTGCGTGTGTGTGTCACCATCCACTCCTCTCTCCACAGCCTCTCCTCGGCCCAGAAGATTCAGAGACAGAGACAGAGATCAATGTGGAGGAGGTGGACTCAAGTGAGGACACATCCAACCGTCCTCCACATGCTGCTGACGACAAGAGCAGAGACGGACTATCCAGCCTCCTTCGGGTCTCCTCCACCACCTCCTTGAAGGGCGAGAGCAAGGTCCTGACACAGCCTTCTCAGCGCAGCTCCTCCCCACCCATACCTAACAACACCCTCAGCAGAACCTACCACTGTGTCTACTGCAACCACACCTTCAAGAGCCACTATTGCTACCAGGTGAGCACAATGAGAACACACACACCCATACACACTCACACACTCTAACATACATTCTCTATTTTTGTTCCATTATGACATCCAAGACATTTTGCTCCATACACTGGGAAATTATACAAAACTATCACAATAAACTGCATCTTAAAGCATCTAAACACACACACACACACATGATAAAGAAGCCTCAACACTCTTTCTAATCTGAACTCTTTTCTCCCTCAACAGAAGCACATGCGGCGCCACATCAACCCCATCACAGTGGAGGTGGACAAGCTGAGGCCATCCACTACTTCCACCACCAACACCACCACCTCCCCAACTTCCCAGAATGACAACACAGTACCAACAGGAGACGGGAATAGCAGTGTGGGGACAGCAGGTGGAGGTGGTGGAGGTGGTGGAGGTGGTGGAGGTGGAGGAGGTGGAGGTGTTGGTAGTGGTGTTGTTGGTGTTGGTGGTGGCTCGACGAAGAGTGGCAGCACCTCTCCCTACAGTAGCCAGACAGTGTCCCCGGCGCCCTCCTCTGAGGGGCTCAAGATTCTGGACCTCAATGTGCAATATTTCCCCTGCAAGACTTGTGGCTCAAAGTTCCCCAGCTACTACTTCGTCCACAAACACCGAAGACTCTGCCACCAAGACGAAGAGAACGCCGCTGCTGCTGCTGCCTCGTACGGGAAGAAGTCTGCACCCACACCCTCCACACCTCCATCCAGCACTGCCTCCACACCTACACCCAGGCCCCCCACACCTGCACCACATGTTCCACCTCCACCTCTGGATGCCACACCCTCACCAGCCGCCGCCGCCAGCACCGCCGCCACCACCACCACCACCACCACAGCTGCTTAGGTGCTGTCAGTCTACCATGGATTTCCAACAATATTCATTAGCAATAAGGGTTTGTGGTGCCCAATGCTATCCTCTAAGATCACTTTTCTAACCTACTTGTGTGCACTCAATTTGCACACTTACTTGCACAAGTTCTTGTTTTTTGCACCAGTACTTTCTGCAGTTCTGCCCAATACCCATAACTCACACACATGATTATGCCAAGTTTATGAGCACTGTTCAACAAATACAGAATACCATTGTCAATGTTTCTCTTTGTCAACCCAAACATCCTCCAGTCTCTTTGTATTTATATGGAGTTGGAAAATACTTCCTTACCATTACTGCAAACATGTGCACACACACGTACATCAGTGTCCTCGTTTGTTACCATGAAAGATGAGGTTTAAGTTCCATTCGGACCACTAAGATTCCCTCCCACTGATAAGTGAATAATTATAGTCCTCTTTGAGTGAAATAAGGTTTGTGTGAAAAGTTCAAGCTCTCTCCAGTAAGGTATCATAGGCAATCACAAAACCCAGAACATGATCCTCAAGACCACCGATTAATCAAACACACATAAAGAACTAGTTTCCCTTACATCCTGAAGCCACATCTTGGCACAGAACAATGAGTCTTGAACATTACGATAAGAAAGTAAGTGTTGAGTTCCCTAAACTGCAAAGCTACAGTTCAGTATTAAGAACCAAAGGAAGCTGATAGAAAAGAAATTTGGGAAAACATCGACAGATTTATCCACTGGTACTCATAATTGCACAAAAGTAAGCAAGAGAAACAAAAATGCATAAGTCATCATAATCATGAACTAATACATATGCAAACCTGTACAACATCACACTACAACATGTCTCCTCAAAAAGCCTAAGTGTCAATGAATTTGGACTGATAAAAAAACCCGTCCAAAATTAATGACAATCATATATGTAAATCTTGAATGAATAAGCAGTTTAAAAAGGCTCTAGGAATTGTAAAAAGGAAAAGAGAGGGAAGCAGGAATAGGAAACTAATTAGAAAATAAAGAATAAAAAACAAAATTAACATTAAGTAGCATTAGAAGAGAATATGGAGAATATCAAAGGAGGAAGAGGATCATGAGACAAAACAAAACTAGCAAGAGGGAGGACAAGGTTGGGGTGTACTCACCATGCTCATGGTTGTCGTCATCACTGGAGTCTTGCGCGTCTTTGGTCTTCTCTTCATCTTTACGAGAACGTTCCCTCCTGGCAGGTTTCTCCCCACTACTGCTACTACCACCGCCACCACTGCTATTCTTGTCACTGTGAGGAGATCAGGGAGGTTAGCCTTTTCTAATTAGCCTAAATGCCTTTGCAGCTTTGTAGGTTTTTACTTTGTGTTGTCAGCAATGCTGTTAAAATCATTCATACTCTCATAGAAGAGTTTCCTAGTAAATTGAATTCTGAAAGACTATGAGAAGTGATTAGATCAGAGAGGTGTACATTAACTAAGGGCACAGACACTGACATGGAAATGCACCACACACACACACACACACACACACACACACACACACACACACACACACACACACACACACACACTACACCGTGTAGTGTAGTGGTTAGCACGCTCGACTCACAATGAAGAGGGTCTGGGTTCGAGTCCCGGAAAGTAGCAAGGCAAATGGGCAAGCCTCTTAATGTGTAGCCCCTGTTCACCTAGCAGTAGATAGGTATGGGATGTAACTTGAGGGGTTGTGGTCTCGCTTTCCCAGTGTGTGGAGTGTGTATTGTGGTCTAAGTCCTACCTGAAGATCGGTCTATGAGCTCTGAGCTCGCTCCATAATGGGGAAGACTGGCTGGGTGACCAGCAGACAACCGTGGTGAATTACACATACATACATACATACATACATACATACATACATACACACACACACACACACACACACACACACACACACACACACACACACACAAGCCAGAGAACCGGGGTTCGATTCCCCGGCCGGGTGGAGATATTTGGGTGTGTCTCCTTTCACATGTAGCCCCTGTTCACCTAGCAGTGAGTAGATACGAGATGTAAATCGAGGAGTTGTGACCTTGTTGTCCCGGTGTGTGGTGTGTGCCTGGTCTCAGGCCTATCCGAAGATCGGAAATAATGAGCTCTGAGCTCGTTCCGTAGGGTAACGTCTGGCTGTCTCGTCAGACTGCAGCAGATCAAATAGTGAAACAGTGAAACACACACACACCAAAATCCAAAAACCAATAAGGATGAAAAGTGCACACCTACAGCATTAACTAATGTAAAAAAGCTGTGAACAATAATTAACGAGCAATAAATGTTTGTTCCATGAAAAGAACAAACAACCAGACAGGATAATGACCATCACAAGAGATGACATAATATCTGAGTGTAAGTTGTCATTAGTCTTGGTGGTAAAAACAATAATTCAAGCAAAACTGCCACTCACAGTAACTAACTGATCCTTGTGCATTTCTTATGTGACAGTCCCTGCAAAACACATTTATGACACTTTAACCAATGAGGGAATAAAACACAAACACGCTGATGTGATGCGAAAAGTGAGCATTCTGAGAAGCATACCTGAGGGAGAGGTTTTCCTTGTCCTTCTCCTGCACCTCTTTACTGGATATGCTGGATATAGTGGTGGTGGCGGTGGACGTGGAGGTGGAAGTGGAGGTGGGTGCCTCGCTGGTGGTAGTGGCCACCAAGTCATTGGGGGCTGGGGTGGAGCCAGGCGAGGTAGCCGGGGTACTGTTGGCAGTGGCATTGTGGGTGGAGTTGGAGGCAGTAGAGTTGGGGGGCTGCTGCTGCTGCTGCTGTTGTTGCTGAGCCCCCCCAAAGTTTTGGTTGTCCTCCTGTCCGGCAGAGATGGACAGAGAACTACGAGTGGTGGATGGGTTCTGTGTACGCAAGGCAGCAGCAGACCCTCTGGTGGTGACCCCCGTGGAGTTGAGCCCCACCATCTCCACCACTGGCTGGTTGTTGGGTTTGCGCGGCCGTCGTATCCGCCGTTTCACCAGCATCTTGTAGTTCTCCTTCTTTTTGGTGCTATAGTAATATTGAATACAATCACTCACAGACTTCCTTTCCAGGTAACTTCCTATCACCACGAAGTTCTTTGGGTGTTGTAGATATTTTTCTTTGAATATTTCCCTCTCCTGTTCGGTCCAGATATTTATATTTTTGTATTCTTTGTATTCACTAATGGGTTCCTCTATTAGTCCGTTTTTGTTAATATACCGTTGCTTTCGCTTCCTCTCCTCCAGAAGGATTGGGGGAATCACAGCATAAGCTCGCATCTTTTTGTCCTCATTCTGAAAGTAAAGTAAAGAATTAGGCAACTGTTAATGTATGTGTGTCATCACATCACAATCACTTATTACCAATTACCTCATAACTGTCAACACCACCTCTCATTAGTTCCCAAGAGAGGTCTTCACATCTTGTTCCATTATCATCCTCAAACCATCACCACACTATTTGATATCATCATAACTATGGTCTTCCCAAAATAAAACTACTTATTACATTTTCTATTTGCTTAAACTTCAAACTACAGATCAGCAGTTTAATTCAGTTTGTTGAGCAGAAGCCAGATGAGTGAACACAGTGCAAAGCAATACATCTCATCCTTGCTGTGGCAGACTTACCTGTACATTGCCAATACTCATATTTCTCACAGCAAAAGTAAGTATCCCACAACAATCAATGTCTCAAGGCAACTTCTCACTGTTTCAGAACAATTCATGCCACAATTCACTGGCATGAAGTAACATTTATCGGGAAAAGAGAATCCCAACTTCAATGATG
Organism: Portunus trituberculatus; assembly: GCF_017591435.1. NCBI lineage: Eukaryota > Metazoa > Arthropoda > Malacostraca > Decapoda > Portunidae > Portunus > Portunus trituberculatus. The sequence continues at coordinate 29,686,807 of NC_059292.1, read as the reverse complement.
CAGCAGCTAAATATTCCAAGGCAGCGGGAGAGTGGATTATGTTCATAGCATGTTATTAACCTTGACTAAAATAAAATAATTTCCCAAGTGACGCAGTGTGCATCCTGCCCCAAACATAGAAGCATACTGCAACAAAATTTAATTCAATAATATTTAAGAAAAGTTCTGACTTCTTTTCTAATTTAAATTATCTTTGGCCTATACACTATGTACACAATGTACTTCTTCATATCTTCACTCTCTCACCTCCTGTTCCTGAAGGCCATCCATGATCTCCTCCATCTCTGCATCACTCTTGACTCTCGCTCCCACCCGAGAGAACCTTTCCTTCTCCTCGCGCTGCTTCCTCAACTCGGGGAACACCTTCTCAAACAGCTCACGATTCTTCGCCACCTTCTCCTTGTGCTTCTTGGAGTTCTCAACCTGTTGAAATTATTAACTTCCTTACACTGACTACTATGAGGGACCTAATCTCTCTCCTGTCATTTCATTTCATCTTTGTAACAAACACCACTTCCTTTAATGATCACCACCATCATCTCTTACTGCTTTCATCTTCATAAAATACTCACCCTTTCCAATATCATCATCTTCCTAACTCCAAAAGCAGTGATATAACAAACTTACTGTTGATTATACTTCAATAGAAATTACTAAAATATTGAAAGTCCCCAATATCAAGACAGAAATGGTTACTTTCTTTTCCTTCTTCAGCTTTGTTTACACTACTACCCACCCTCACACACACAAAAACACACACACACACACATACCTTCTCCACTCTCTTGAGCCACTCAGTCATAAGCTTGGAGTATGTCTGGGTGAGGTGTGACTCGCGCTCATTCTTGCTGGCGTGGCGCTTCTTGAAGTACTCCATGAGCCGCCGCTTGAAGCCTGCGTATTGCCTTTTGTTGGCCATGTAGACCTCTGTGTCGGTGGGTTGGTGGTACAGTGGCTGTGGCACACAAAAAGAAACTATCTGAAACTGTCTTGGCATGTGAAGCAGATTACTGAGAGATAGGATTAAGAATGTGCTGAAGTAAAATTTAGGATCAAAATAAAAATTCCCAGACTGATTGAAGAACATATGGAACTGACAACAAAGAGGCACATTACAGCATTGACTTATGTAAGCACAGATACAGCTTTTTTATGATAATTAGGAATATTGAAAGACACCAACAACTATGTTGTAACTGTAGTGATATGACTGCTATTTTCATTATTACTCCTCTGCAGTGACTATTTTCTCTTCTCATTCCAGTTCTAAATCTACTTCACTTCACTTCAATACTTCCTTCACTTTTATGTCCCCCTCTATCCTGCCTCCACAAAGTCCCACCCACCACACCACATGTCACTATTAATAGGTGAAGTCCCCTCTTTCTCACCCCCACCCTTCACCCCCTACAATGTAAGTGCTTCAGGCCTACCAAACACCAAGTGGTGAGTGAGCCGCTGCCACTCACCAGGACGCTGGGCACATCAGCGGGCGGCATTAACTTGTCCAGGACATTATGGGATTCCTCCGCCTTTTTCTGCAATGGGTGATAACAAAAGGTATAAGAAATTTTCAAGATACTAAAAGTGCTCGATCGCTCGCTCTCGCTCTCGCTCTTTCTCTCTATCACCATCTCCTCCACTAAACAGGATGGGGGGAAAGTCCAAACATGAAAAGTAGGTTGAGAGTACTCTATCCTGATAAATGAGCCATACACACAAATATACACCCTTTCCATCACCTAGCATATATCTGCACCACTTTTACTCTCATAATAACAATACTATTTTTTTAGTTGGTCTTGGGCAGGTAAAAGGCACATCAAGGATTCTGTGACATTGTTTTGGAAGCAAATGGGCAAGATGGAATTCCCAGCCTAAAATATGTAATGTAGGACCAGAAGAGGCTTTTCCTGTTATGATGATCCAGTCTGGTGAAGCTGGATGATGACAAAACAAGAGAAAGTGATATCTCTCTCTCTCTCTCTCTCTCTCTCTCTCTCTCTCTCTCTCTCTCTCTCTAAGTGACAGCAATAGCAGATGACGTCTAACTATGTAAAAGAAGATGACGTAAGGACTTTTGCTATGCCAACGCGTGTAGAGCTACAGTCTTAAGTGATCCTCAGACTTAGGGAACATGAAAATACAGAACACACACACACACACACACACACACACACACACACACACACACACACACACACACACACTATGTCTTACCCTGTTTTCAGCATAGATGATCTGTGCAATGCTGTGGTGTCTTGGCTCCTTGGTGTCATCTTCCTCTGCCTTGGCCCCATCTCCCTTCTGTGCAGCCACCTCCAGCTCTCCCTCTTTCTTGCGCAGCTTGGCAATGCTTGACTCAGCCTGGTAGAAAGCAAAATTGTCAATATTCAATGTTTTTATTACCCATTATACACAATATTTGTTTAGCAAGGAGAGAGAGAGAGAGAGAGAGAGAGAGAGAGAGAGAGAGAGAGAGAGAGAGAGAGAGAGAGAGAGAGAGAGAGAGAGAGAGAGAGAGAGAGAGAGAGAGAGAGAAATAATACCAAGGAGCTACAAATACCTGATATACAGAAACTACTCCTTGTTTATCATTGCTCATGTATAATTTGATATCCTAAGTTAAGAGAGAAGCTGTAAAGAAATATAGCAATGATGGGCTTGGTGTTGCATGATGCAGCAGGGCAGTGGCAGAACGGTGAGACGTGATAATGACACAACATTCATAATCTCCCATGGTGAAGGTGACTTGCCAAATGAGAGAGAGAGAGAGAGAGAGAGAGAGAGAGAGAGAGAGAGAGAGAGAGAGAGAGAGAGAGAGAGAGAGAGAGAGAGAGAGAGAGAGAGAGAGAGAGAGTGTTGCCATCTTACTCTCCACTCCACTCAATGATGCACCATAAGTCATAATTCAGAAATTCAACTCTTTTCAATTGTTGTGTTTTACTTTGCTATGTTATGTTATGTTATGTTATGTTATGCTGCAATTCAACACAACACACCTCATTCTCCTTTGCTATCAATTATGCTGCTATACTAGGCTTTATTGTTCTATGTTCACCTTTACTTTTAATCTAAAACTGCCCTTTACATTACTACACTATTTTAGGTTATATTGTGTTATGTTCTGCTGATGCTCACCTTCGCAATCTCCCTGTCCACTTGTTCTATGTGCTTGAGGAGATCGTCTTTGGTGGAGCGGAGGGGCGACTCATCTCGGGGGTCGTTGGGCATGGTGGGGGAGATGGCCTCCACCTGCGGGGTGTAGGTGGACTCCTGCGGGCAAAGGATCAGTCAGGCGGTGCTGCTGCAAGGTGTGTGGAGTTCCCTGCCTCCATTAAGACTTTTACAGATATATACAGATAAGCAAATCTCTCTACTGTAATATGCACTAATGAAAACATGAATTACAATAAAGTTTGACTACAAGTAAAGTAAAAATGTGAAAACAAAAAATACTTGAGACAGAGCATTAGAATCTTAACAGTTTTGTGAAAGAATATGAACCTCTCTAAAAACACACACTTATAAACACAAACACACCACAAACCTTGTTACTATGGTTGTTGTCTGAGGTGTCAATGACAAGTGGGCCACGAGTGTCAGGCTTGGCGGTCAACCTGATCCGTTTGCTGGAGTCCATGGTGGTACTGACTGCCAGGGAGTTGTTGGGCACGAGCGGCATCAAATCCGAGCGTGGTGAAGCGTAAGGCCTTCAGGTCAGAGCAGCACAGAAGGAAAGGGAATAAGGAAGTGTTAGTCATCACTGTTTGGGACATAATTGGCACACATGCGTATTCACACACACACACACACACACACACACACACACACACACACACACACACACACACACACACACACACACTTATCTCATGCTTTTTATGTTCCTAGGGAATTGCTGCTGTTGTTGCTGCTCCTCCTCAACTGTTAACTACCACTTCAACTCTTGCTCCCTTATAACAACTACACCTATTCCCACTCACCCTCAGCCATCACCAATGTATGCTTCTGGTGACGTATTACATCCACTATCGTTAAGTAATTGCTCATAAAAGGTGACAGAACAATATTCAGTAGCTAAGTTATTATAGTAAAGCTTTTTAATTTAATTTTTCTATTATGTGAGGTTGGTTTAATTAACAATGATATCCTTCTTTTAATTCCTTCACCTCTATTTATCTTTCTTAGTTCCCAAGTGATCAGCATATCATCACAGCAACACATGCACCTGTTCCTCTCCTTATCACTTGCTAACTTTACTTTCTCATGCACCTTGAAACATGTTTACACTGATACTACTAACACCTGCTACCTTCCTTCACCTCCCTGTCATTTCAAGCCCACTAACAATGAAATTTAATCAACTAAAATGTTTGTTTCCTTTACAATTCCATCCACTACACTGTATAAATGACACTGATGCTCAGTAGGTGGTAACATAAAATTCATGTATTCGTCAAGTTCATAATAGGAAACAATTCACACCTAGACTTAATCTGAGGTGAGTGAAGAAGTGAGTGTGCCCCTTAAATAAATGCTCTGACATGACCACCACATATCTCATCCTTTATTAATGACTCATTCCTCCCCCAACTGTCCTACTGGTGACATGAAACACCCAAACACTATCCTGCACCCAAACACACACGCGCCCACACACAAATTATATGAAGCACCACATCAGTAAACAACACAATTATGAATAGCACTGGGCTGTTCATGTCTGTCATGTTTCTCACTATTGTTATTACTCAATACCACAATGTTATCATTAGAGAGTGAGTGAGAGTGAGCAGGTGGGTAGATGGGAGAGGGCAGGGTGAGGCTAGATGGAAGGGTAGGTGTGGGGGGGGTGCAGGCATGAAAACACAGGACAGGGTAGGGTAGGGTAGGGTAGGGTAAGGAAAGGTATGGTAGGGTGAAGGGCTGGGGGGGAAATTCATAAGGATTTGATGGTTATTAGTCAACAACACCAATGTAATAACACCCTTTCTCTTTGTTTACCACAGGACAATTATATTAAAGCAACACACTTCTACTGTACTACACTGTTGCTGTTTGCTTCCTTCCAACCAACTCAACAAACACATAAGAAAAAAAATATATATATATAAATTACCACAAACTACAGACATTACATAGTGGTGGAACAAATCATAAACATTAAACAAATCAATCAATCAATCAATAAATAAAGCACATCACTGAGTTTCATTGTCAAGGCAGCAAGAAAGCAAGGAAGGAAGGAAGGAAGGAAGGAAGGAAGGAAGGAAGGAAGGAAGGAAGGAAGGAAGGAAGAATGAAAGGAAGAAAGAATGAAAGGAAGCAGGGTTTTTTTTTCAATTGCAGTGGTCTGGGCAGGATATAAATCAGGATAAAAGAATGGTGAAGGAAGGAGATGGATAGGAAGGGAAGAAGGAAAGGAGAAAATACTAATGGATAAAGGACGTTAGGAAAACAAAAAAGTCAAGTGAAGGACAGAAGAGAAATGTGACAGAAAAGTGAGTAATAAAAGAAAGAAAAACAAAAGAAAAACAAAAGGGCGGGGGAAGTAGTGAAAAAAGCAAGCATAAAGGAATATGAAGAAAATACAGGAATGGAAAGGAAAAATGAGAGAGAGAGAGAGAGAGAGAGAGAGAGAGAGAGAGAGAGAGAGAGAGAGAGAGAGAGAGAGAGAGAGAGAGAGAGAGAGAGAGAGAGAGAGCAATCCTTGCCACCAGTGTCAAGGAGAAAAAGGGGAAAAAGGCAAAAGAAAGAAGGGGGAAATGAAGGCATGGATGAAGGGAGGAGACGGGAGGAGAGGAGGGAAATGTACAAGGGGGGAGAAGAGGGGAGCAAGTGAGCCTAACAAGGTCCTCTGAAGAAATAAGAAAAAAAGACCTGTAGAAGGGAGAGTGGATATGTCTGCAGGAAATGAACTGTGTGTAATTCACCTCGGTCACCTGCTGGTCTTCCCCATTACGGAGCGAGCTCAGACCTCATAGACCGATCTTCGGGTAGGACTGAGACCACAACACACTTCACACACTGGGAAAGCGAGGCCACAACCCCTCGAGTTACATCCCATACCTATTTACTGCTAGGTGAACAGGGGCCACACATTAAGAGGCTTGCCCATTTGCCTCGCCGCATCGGGACTCGAACCCGGCCCTCTCGATTGTGAGTCGAGCGTGCTAACCACTACACTAAGCGGTGTGTGTGTGTGTGTGTGTGTGTGTGTGTGTGTGTGTGTGTGTGTGTGTGTGTGTGTGTGTGTGTGTGTGTGTGTGTGTGTGTTGCACTGTTGCTGTCATAATGTCCAAAGGAAAAAAGTGAGCAAGGGTGGCAGAGAGACCCATTGGCAACAAGGCCCCCAGTGTTACATGATGAGGGGAGGGAGGAATGAAAAAAAAAAAATAGGAGGAAAAGGACATACATGTGATCTGAAGGAAGGAAAAGGAAGGAAGGAAGAGAAGAGAGAGAGAGAGAGAGAGAGAGAGAGAGAGAGAGAGAGAGAGAGAGAGAGAGAGAGAGAGAGAGAGAGAGAGAGAGAGAGAGAGAGAGAGAGAGAGAGAGAGAGAGAGGTGACAGAGCAGAGGTAAGTAAGAGTATGGGAGGTAGTAAAGGGAAAGGCAGTAGGAAATGGGAGATGAAGGAGAGGGTGAGGAAGAGGAAGAGGGAAAGGGAGCCCAATCTACTACAGTTATCATTTGTAACGTTAAAAAGAGACAGTTGGCAACGGCACAGCTGAATCCCCAAAACTTTTCCTCAGCTGAGACAAAAAAAGGAGAGAGAGAGAGAGAGAGAGAGAGAGAGAGAGAGAGAGAGAGAGAGAGAGAGAGAGAGAGAGAGAGAGAGAGAGAGAGAGAGAGAGAGAGAGAGAACCTCATGTCAATAGTTAATATCAATAATTACAGATAAATATAGAGGTATAAAAAATATATATGACAATGGTCACAAATTTACTCCGTTAGCCACATACCATAACATTTCCGCCCCTGCGCGCGAGTAGGGCCTGCGGGAGGGAGGGGGGTCAAGTTAGCGCATCCATTACCTCTATGCACCAAACACATGTTATACAGATTTGGGGAGGTTGATTGGGGGTGTGGGGAAGCTGGAGGGGGGATGTGGGGGAAGAGGAAGGGGGTGGGGTTGTCGCTGGAGGGGTGAATACAGGCTAGGGTGTCCTGTGGGGTGCTGGACAGGGGTGAATGTCATGGAGGGTGAGAAGGGAATGGATGAGGCCAGGATGGGTATGGTCCAGACAAGGGAATGGGTGTTTTGAGGGTACAGGAGGTGGGTGGTATGGAATGAGTGTGTTGTCAAGACTCTGGGATGGGATGGGAGGGAGGGAGGGAGGGAGGGAGGGAGGGAGGATAGGGAGCTGAGGTAAGGGGTGAGTGAGGGATGGGAGTAGTGAGGGAGGGATCTGAGGTGGTGCCTTATGCTGCCTCCTTGGATGCCCACCCACCCCATCACCTCACCCTGACTGACTGACTGACTGACTGCTGGTACACTATCTGAGTTCCCATATTACCAGGGAACACAGCAGTACGTAACATAACTCAATTCAAAAGGGAATGGGAAAGTACATCATAATAATAATAATAATAATAATAATAATAATAATAATAATAATAATAATAATAATAATAATGAATGTATATAAAAATTTACAAAGGCTTAAATAAAAAAAGTAAAAAAAAATAAACAATAACTTGCATATAAAAAGTTAAAGCATAAAAATAAAAATGAAAATAAGATGAATAAATAATCACATAAATCAAATTAACAAAATAACTAGAATCTATCTTTCACTTCATGATGAAAGTGTGTGTGTGTGTGTGTGTGTGTGTGTGTGTGTGTGTGTGTGTGTGTGTGTGTGTGTGTGTGTGTGTGTGTGTGTGTGTGTGTGTGTGTGTGTGTGTGTGTGTGTGTGTGTAGCCAGGTGAGACACTTGTTAAGGAGACATGCTACATTCAGAGGTGAAATATTACCCCCAACAGATGATTAAGAGCTGCACTATTCATGGCTGTATACACACTAATCTATTCATCTCTCTCTCTCTCTCTCTCTCTCTCTCTCTCTCTCTCTCTCTCTCTCTCTCTCTCTCTCTCTCTCTCTCTCTCTGGTGTGTTCAAACCTTTATATATCCTCCCTAGAACCTATTCCCCCTACGATTCAAGTAAATAACCTCCAACTTTCTTTGACAGTCTGTGAGAAAAGTCCTTATTTTATGCTTGAGTGGAATAAACATCTTTACTTATTCATTTCTGTTTAGGACATGAATCCCTTAAGGCCATCCCTCAACTAACACCTGATTATAAAATAAATACGTAAAAACATTGCAGAAACCACTACTTGCTCTACAAATGCTCCCATAACCCCTTACTTACACTGACCCACACTCCTTATCAAGTTAACCTGCCCCCTAAAGCCTGCCTCGCTTTGACCTCTGCCTCCCCTAAGGACTTCCTCGGCACAGCAAACACACACAAGGAGGTATGAGGTGGTAAGGTAAGGTCTTGGTGGGTGGTGGAAGTGGTAATGAAGGTGGTGGTGGTGGTGGTGGTGGTGGTGGTGGTGGTGGTGGTGGTGGTGGTGGTGGTGGGTGATTCTGGGAGTTTGACCTGAGCTAGCCTGGCAAGTGCCCTGCCCAGCCAGCAGCCAGCCTTACCCATAGGGTCCCATGATGGTGGGCCGTCTGTGGGGGAGCATCACCGGTCGGTCCTGCCAAAAGAGACATGGTCAGTTTATCAAAAAGAAATTAAGAAAAGAAAAAGTGTCAGCTCCCCAACACTTAGAGCAAATCCATTAACATCATTTATATTATGTAAGAAGGGAAAGATGAGCAAGGGCAACATAAAAGAGATAAAACCATACAAAAAGTCCACTAAATTGCCATTCCCCTTGCAGGTCCAAGTGTTAAAACCTGTCAAAAAAAGGGGGGATAAAAGTTTTGAAACCTCCCTCATAGCCCCTTCAGTATCATATCGCATATTCATATTCATTCTGTTTACTATCTGGCAATTTTATACAGCTCCAGAAACTTATGTGGGGGATTGAAATAGTAAAGACTCTGGACATTAATCTTTTGACCACCAAAGACCCTTCCTAATGCAAATAAAATCATCAAACCACACCCAAAAATGAAGGTAAAAATAAATCTCAGTTTTGAAGGGATTAAATGAAGTCAAGTCACAGGAAGTTGGAAACACAGAAGCAGATAAGGAGTTCCAGAGTTTACCAGAGCTTATCAGAGTTTATAGCCAAATTCAATAATGTCACTGATACATAATAAATCTTACACACACAAGCTCACTATATAACTACCTATCTCATCATCATTACTCTCATCAAGGTCTCATCACTATGCAAACGTGACCTTTTTCCCTCCATGTGATACTGAAACAAACCCCTCAACATTTATTTTTGTGTAGGAAGAAAGACAAAATCATACAATACGAATTTCAAATATACAGTAGCACAAAACTAAGATAAAATAAAGATGATACATGATGATTCTGGGATACATATAATTCTACCAATATAAAAGTGTAAAAAGTAAAAAAGAAATTAGACTTCCTAGTGCAGAATAAATCATATCAGAGAGAGAGAGAGAGAGAGAGAGAGAGAGAGAGAGAGAGAGAGAGAGAGAGAGAGAGAGAGAGAGAGAGAGAATTTCCAAGCACACAATAAATCATATAAGGTGAGGCAGGATTAGACAAAAAAAAAATGTATGTTATGTTGGCTCAGCAGTTGTCGGCAGTCAAAAATACAAAAAATAAATAAATAAATAATAAAGAATGAGAGAGAGAGAGAGAGAGAGAGAGAGAGAGAGAGAGAGAGAGAGAGAGAGAGAGAGAGATGGTTGGCAGGACAGGGCTGGCATCAGAAAGTTTTATAAGGTGGGGATGTCACTGGTGCACGATGGAAAGCCTTATTCATTCATTCACATATTTTTTTCAGAAGAAATTTCCATTCTGTAAGTCTTTTTCCCCCGCTGGTAATGGGATATTTCCCATTTAAACCTCTTCAATACTGAGACGCATTTTTACCATGATTTTAAGGGTGTGATTAGACAATTTCATTTACATTAGGAAGGGTCTATGGAGGTCAAAAGATTAACCCCTTCAGTACCATGACTCAATTTCATATTAATTCTGCTTTGGTGATTCTATACAGCCTCAGGATCTCATGTGAGGGATTAAAATAGTGAAGACTGTGGCCGTTAATCTTCTGATCACCACAGACCCTTCCTAATGTAAATAAAATGGTCTAAT
>NC_059292.1:29664042-29671542 GCF_017591435.1 Portunus trituberculatus | reverse complement strand
TTTTTTTCTGTATAAATGTTTCAGTTGTCACAGTTGTTTCTTTGTAAGTAGAAACATTTCATTCATTTACATTTGTTAGTATTAGCTTTCTGTCTTACTTTTATGGAGGGAGACAGACAGACAGACAGACAGACAGAGATAAATAGATAGATAGACAGATACAGACAGACAGACCTTTTTTTTATCCTTTGTTATGAGAGCAGATCATTCCCTTTGTTTTAGCTTCCCTACTGCTTAGTTTTTCTTTCTCTTGTCTTGATAAACGTACACACTCCTTCCCTCCACAGTGAGAGATGATCATTTTCTTTTTTTCTTTTTACTTCCTTGCTTTTTTTCTGTTTTGCTTTTACTTTTTCTTTCTTTCTTTGTCATTACTTCCTCTTCTCTTCTCTTCTTTTCTCTTAGTACACAAACTTTCTTTTTTTTCCATCATAAGTACACAATTTTCTTTGTTTTCACTTCATCTCTGCTTTATATGGGTATTATTTGTGTTTCCTTCTTGTCATTCTTTTTCTTTCTTTCGTTCTCTTCTCTGGTACACACAAAGCACTTTCTTCTTTCCTTCATAACGACATTTAATTTTCTTTGTTTCACTTCATCTGCTTCATGTGGGGGGTATTATTTGTCCTTCTTTCTTCCTTTCTTTCTTTCTTTTTCTTCTTCTCTTCTCTTGTACACAAACATTGTCGTCTTTCCTTCATAACTATATCATTTTCTTTGTTTTCAATTCACCTCTGCTTCATTATTAGTTTGTTTTTTTTCTTTCAATCTCAAACATTTTCTTCCTTCCTTCATACCTATATAATTTTCATTGTTTTTATTTCATCTCTGATACAAACGGGGATATCAATTGCGTTCACTATCTATTCTTTTTACATCTTTTCTTTATTTCGTTTTATTTCTTTTTATTTCGTGTGTTCCGTCACCGTGATGTGTCCATTTGTCGTTTTTCTTTTTTTCTTTCTTTCAGTTGTGAATTCTGTTTTGTCATCTTTCCATCTTCCCTCACGTCTCATATTCATTCTCTCTCTCTCTCTCTCTCTCTCTCTCTCTCTCTCTCTCTCTCTCTCTCTCTCTCTCATACGTATTTGATGTTCACTCATGTATCGCCATTTTCTTTATCTATTTTCTTTTATATCGTACCGTATTTTGCTTTTTCCTAGAGTTGTTTGTAAAATTTTCTTCTTTCTCACTTATGTATTATCTCTCTCTCTCTCTCTCTCTCTCTCTCTCTCTCTCTCTCTCTCGTGTTTCCTTGTTTTTATGGTCATACATATCCCTTCATGTCTTTCTATCTTCTTTCTCTTGATAGTGTTTGTAAAATATTTCACTTTTCCTCACTGCATTATTCTTGTCTCATCATATTTTGATACATTCCTCATTCATCATAAAAAAATATATTGCTTCATTCTCTTCTTTATTCTTTATTTACTTATTCTTTTACATTTTCTTCATTTCAGTTCATTCAATTCAAACTTTATAATATTTTTTAAAACATATTCTTACATTATCCTCACCATTTCTTTCCTTACCATCTTTATCATTCTTTATCTTTCCACCTCTACCTTGTTTCAGTTCATCTAATTCAAATCTTATAAATACTTTTTTTTTTTTTTTGCCTATTCTTACATTATCCTCACCATTTTCTTTCACTATCATTCTTCCTCCTTCGTATTTTGCCATATCCATTGCGTTCATCATCGTAAAATCCCTTTGTTGTTGTATTTTCTGTTTATCTACCCTTTTCATTCATTCTATTCTTTAGTCTTACATCACCTTCACCATTTTTCTTCATTATAATTCGCCCTCCTTCGTATTTTGCCATATCCGTTGTGTTCACCATCATGTTGTTGTATTTCTTTTTTCTCCAACTGGCGAGTTCTGTTTGTTATCATACACGTGTCTCTAATCCTGTTATTTTCACTTGTCACTGTTGCGCTGGAGGGAAGAGGAGGGGTTGGGGAGAGGAGAGACGGGGATGAGAGAGAGAGGGAGAAGGGGAGAGGTAAGATAGTGGGGGAGATTTGGAAGGGGTAGTGTTGTTGTTGAAGCGCGGGAGCGGGAGAGGGAGAGGGAGAGGGAGAGGAGAGGGAGTGGGAGAGGGAGAGGGAGAATGAGGAAGAAAAACAGTGTAAAAAGGAAGAAAATATTATGAACGTAAAGAAAAAACTTGAAAACAGGGAATGGAAGGCAGAGAGAGAGAGAGAGAGAGAGAGAGAGAGAGAGAGAGAGAGAGAGAGAGAGAGAGAGAGAGAGAGAGAGAGAGTACTTTAATTAAAACCCCTAATTTAAATCTTCATAATTAAAAGGGCTTACACGGATGAAGGTTGGCAGGAATGTAGGTAGGAATTGGAATAAAACTGAAGCAACGTCAGTAGGAATGAAGAAAGAGAAAACGGACGAAAAAGAAAAAAAAGAGGCAAAGTAGGAATGAAGAAAGAAAAAGAGAGAACGAAGGAAAAAAAATGAGTGAATACAGGAATGGGAGACGAATGAAGTAAATGAAGGTAGGGGGTAAAGGAATGCAAATAAGAATGAAGGAACGCTGGAATGAAAGAGAAAGAATGGAGGTAAGATAGAAAAGCGGGAACATGAAGGCATTAAGACACAAGAAATAAGTAAAAAAAAAAAAAAAAAGGACCAGGAATGAAAAAGAGAAGTACAAAAATAGAGATAATAAAGACAAAGAATAAAGTAAAGAAAAAGAAAGGAAAGAAGGTAACTAGGAATGAAAGACAGGAATGACAAGATAATAGACTAAATGAAGGAATATTGACAGATATAAAGATAGCAGGAATGAAGATGAAGGAATGTACTAGTAAAGAATGAAAAACCCTCAACACACACACACACACACACACACACACACACACACACACACACACACACACAGTCACGTCATGCGAAGTTACAGCGTGTGAACATCAATTAATTAATGACTAGTGTGTGTGTGTGTGTGTGTGTGTGTGTGTGTGTGTGTGTGTGTGTGTGTGTGTGTGTGTGTGTGTCCCTGACCCACGTGATCACATTTCTCAGCAATTCGATTCCTTTTGGTGGTTATTATTATACAACAGTAGTAGTAGTAGTAGTAGTAGTAGTAGTAGTAGTAGTAGTAGTAGTAGTAGTAGTAGTAGAAGAAGAAAAGAAGTAGTAGTAGTAGTAGTAGTAGTAGTAGTAGTAGTAGTAGTAGTAGTAGTAGTAGTAGTAGTAGTAGTAGTAAGAACGTGTATTTTTCTTAATCAAGAAATAACAAGAAAACAACAACGAGGAGGAGGATGAAATGTGGCGCTTTAATCCCATAGACTGCTCTCTCTCTCTCTCTCTCTCTCTCTCTCTCTCTCTCTCTCTCTCTCTCTCTCTCTCTCTCTCTCTCTCTCTCTCTCTCTCTCTCTCTCTCTCTCTCTCTCTCTCTCTCTCTCTCTCTCTCTCTCTCTCTCTCTCTCTCTCAACCGATAAATTAATAATAACCGACAAAACTAACCTTCTCTCCACACATTCAAATACAACAAGGCACAGTCAGACACATTCTAATTATTCCTATCTGCCTACCCATCCATTCCCATTCCTTCCACTAAATTTATCGAACCTACTCGGGGACTGGCATCTAGGTGGGCTTTTTTTAGTTAAGTCATTTTTGTTGCCCTTGCCCAGATTTTTTTTTTTTATTTATTTATTTTTTTACATATAGTTCTAGAGGTAGAATGACAAGATTTCTACATTATTAACTGGACAAGCACTCTAGAAAACCCCGCTAGTCATCTCTGTGGCCTTGGAAAATAGTTGAGATAGCAAAGCGTTTCTGAATATGAATATTTCAAAATCTACATTTACACGTTGTTGTTTTTTTTATTAAGGTGTTCTTTTATAATTCCAGAGACAGAGATAAGATTTGTACATTATTAACTGGAAAAATACTCCAGAAAACCCAGCTAATCATCTCTGTGGTCCTTGTGGTCGTGATGAGAGAGCAAAGCGTTTCAGAACATATGGTCCTTTAGTTGCAATATTCCACCGCACTTCACCACCACGTACAGACAGTACTACCCAACTTGGCTTTCACCCCCATCCATTATCCTATCCACTTACCTCCTGGCGGGGTCTGATGGCCCTCTCGGCACAAACTACACAACCCCCCAAAGAGCCACTACAGGACGCTTAACCTGCGATCTGTCTTGTGTCTGAATGGGCCAGAGAGAGCCTCGTAGTCCGTAATGCCTCAGTAACTCAATTCTTCCACGTATCAAATAGACGCAACCCTTCAGATAACTGTCCCTTTCTCCCCTTTAATAACACTCAGCTAAAGCCTCTCTCTCTCTCTCTCTCTCTCTCTCTCTCTCTCTCTCTCTCTCTCTCTCTCTCTCGGACTGCTCTTTACTCAGTGCTCAATGGCAAGTTATCTTTACTCTCGCTATTCACAGGCTTGAATGGAAGTGTGGTTCTGCCAAGGTAAAGACTGGTTTGGTTGCTATTGGAAGCCCCTAACAAATATATCAAAAGGTACTGGACAAAATGGGCTTTGATACACGCACTGAGAGATAAACAAACAGGTAAAGATAAACGAGGGAACTTCCAGAAATGTTGGATACGTTGTTAGTAGTGCAGTGCAGGAACTAAGGACGGTGAGGAAATGAAATGTAGACAAACTGGAATGTATGAAGGAAAGGAAAGATGGAAAAAAAATTAGAGAACTGACTGACTGACTGACTGACTGAAGGGAAGAACAGTGATGAAATTAACTGTAGACAAACTGGAATGTAGGATGGAAATGAAGGAGAAAAAATAAAAAAGAAAGAACTGACAGACTGAGTGACATACTGACTGACTGACTGACTGAAGGAAAGCAAGGACGGTGATGAAATTAACTGGAAACAAACTGGAATGTTGGATGGAAAGGAGAGAGAAAAAAAGGGAAGAACAGAGAGAGACAGACAGACAGACAGACAGACAGACAGACAGACTGACTGACTGAAGGGAAGCAAGGACGGTGATGAATTAAATGTAGACAAACTGGAATGAAAGAGGAAAGGTAGTGAAAAGAGGGGAGAAAAAAAAAAAAAAACGTTAACCTCTTCAGTACCAGGACGCGTTTTCATATTCATTCTGGTTACTACTATGGCGATTTTACACAGCTTCAGAAACACATGTGAGGATTAATTAAACTAGTGAAAACTGTGGTCATTAATCTTCTGACCTCAACAGACCCTTCCTAATGCAAACAAAATCATCTAATCACACCCCAAAAAAAAAAATAATAAATCACGGTAAAAATGCATCTCAGTAATGAAGGAGTTATCTTGGTACACTCGCTTTATTAATCTCTTGAGCTGGTGACGGGAGTGCTACAGGTTGCTACAAGGGTGCTATACGGTGCAATAAGGTACTACAAGGGTGCTAGACGTAACATAAGGTGCTACAAAGGTGGTACAAGGGTGCAATAAGGTACTACAAGGGTGCTAATGGTACTATAAGATGCTACAGGGGTACTATAAGATGCAATATACTAGAAGGGTGCTACAGGTAATATGAGATGTTAGAAGACTACGATAGGGTGCAATAAGGTACTGCAAAGGTGCTAGAGGTAGTATAAGCTGCTACAAGGGTGCTATAAGGTGCAATAAGCTACTAAAAGGGTGTTACAGGTAATATAAAGTGCTACAGGGGTGGTACAGGGTGTAATAAGGTGCTACAAGTGCTATAAAGTGCTACAAGGTGCTAGAAAGGTGCTAGACATAATATAAGGTGATACAAGGGTGCTATATGGTGCAATAAGGTACTAAAAGAGTGCTACAAGTAATATAAGGTGCTACAGAGTGTTATGAGGTGCTAAAAGGGTGCTGTAAGGTGCTATGAGCTGTTACAGAATGCTACAGAGGTGCTACAAGGATGCTACATTGGTGCTAGAAGTGCTAGAAGATACTACAAGGCTGCTACAGAGATAATATAAGATGCTATAATGGTGTTAAAAGTGCTAAAGTGCTACAAGGTGCTAGAAGAGTGCTGTAAGGTGCAATAAGGTACTACAAGGTGCTACGGAGATAATATATGGTGCTACAGGGTTCTACAAGGGTGCTATAGAAGTAGAAGAGTGCTATAAGGTGCTACAAGACTGCTACTAGAGTGCTCAGCTGCTAATCTGTACCACCAGTCTTATTCCTTGGCTATGAGTTACTAGTCTTCCCTAGCCATGATTGTCACGGTTAATTAAAGCCACTCTCTCTCTCTCTCTCTCTCTCTCTCTCTCTCTCTCTCTCTCTCTCTCTCGAGATGGTCACAAGTCATTAACCTGCTCTGCTTGCTTAAGTTGTCTTTGATTCGTTATCTCTCTCTCTCTCTCTCTCTCTCTCTCTCTCTCTCTCTCTCTCTCTCTCTCTCTTCTCAAAAACACAGCTAGACACCCTTAGACCCCACAAAAACACAGCTAGACCCCTTAGACCCCACAAAATACAGCTGGATCCCCTTAGACCTCACAAAAACACAGCTAGACCCCCTTAGACCCCACAAAAACACAGCTGGATCCCCTTAGACCTCACAAAAACACAGTTAGACCCCCTTAGACCCCACAAAAACACAGCTAGACCCCCTTAGACCCCACAAAACACAGCTGGATCCTTAGACCCCACAAAACACAGCTAGACCCCCTTAGACCCCACAAAAATACAGCTAGACCCGTAGACCCCACAAAAACACAGCTAGACCCCTTTACACCCCACAAAAACACAGCTAGATCCCCTTAGACCCCACAAAAATACAGCTAGACCCCATTAGATCCACCAAAAACACAGCTAGACCCCCTTAGACCCCACAAAAATACAGCTAGACCCCCTTAGACCCCACAAAAACACAGCTAGACCCCCTTAGACCCAAAAAAACACAGCTAGACCCCTTTAGACCCCACAAAAACACAGCTAGACCCCATTAGATCCAACAAAAACACAGCTAGACCCCCTTATACCCCACAAAAACACAGCTAGATCCCTTAGACTCTACAAAAACACAGTTAGACCCCCTTAGACCCAACAAAAAACACAGCTAGACCCCTTGGACCCACAAAACACAGCTAGACCCTTAGACTCTACAAAACACAGTTAGACCCCTTGGACCCAACAAAAACACAGCTGGACCCTTAGACCCGACAAAAACACAGCTAGACCCCCTTAGACCCCACAAATACACAGCTAGACCCCCTTAGAAACCACAAAAACACAGCTAGACCCCTAGACCCCACAAAAACACAGCTAGACCCCCTTAGACCCCACAAAAACACAGCTAGACCCCCTTAGACCCCACAAATACACAGCTAGACCCCCTTAGACCCGACAAAAACACAGCTAGACCCCCTTAGACCAAACAAAAACACAGCTAGACCCTACAAAAATACACCTAGACCCCCAAAATACAGCTAGACCCCTCCACACATACAAGCTAGTCCATGTATGCTGTAATCCCAGTAGTAATCGTTGTGTAATAATCCCAGTAATAATCCCAGTGCGCAGTAATAAT
>NC_059292.1:29636542-29644042 GCF_017591435.1 Portunus trituberculatus | reverse complement strand
TATTGCTGGTTCTACTCACACATGACCTAGCTTGACCTTATCTAACTCTCTCTCTCTCTCTCTCTCTCTCTCTCTCTCTCTCTCTCTCTAAGCTAAATATTATTTTGATCCAAGTTTCGAATATGTAACAAGCAAACCTTAAATGTAGTCATTAATGTACGAAATATAGTTCACGAAAAAAATATCTATATATTATCACATCTTCGTTAGTAATTAAATGATAAACGCATCTAGCATACGAAACGTTTAGAAACATTTAGAAAGACGTTTAACAAAGTATGAACATAGATATATGACGTTAGAACACAATTATACCCTTTCAATACCGAGAAGCATTATTAACATAAGCTTTGGGTGTAATTAGACGATTTTTATTGACATTAGGAAGGGTCTAAGGAGGTCAGAAGATTAATGGCCAGAGTCTTCACTATTCTAAACTCTACATAAGTTTCTCCAGCTATATAAAATAGCAAATAGTAACCAGAATAAATATGAAAATAAGTAATTGTGTTGAAGCATACGAGCAAATTGAATCATTATACATTATAGTACTGTATCTTATTGTATTGCCCTCCAACACACACCAAATAGTATAAAAATTTGAGAGAATAAAAGAAAGGAGGAGGAGGAGGAGGAGGAGAGTGGTTGGATGGGGAGGATACTTATTTCTCATAACACCTTACTTCATTTATTAATATTTTAGCCCCCCATGCTCTCATTTTGTAATAATAATAATAATAAAGAAATGAATGTGGCAACTTCTATCTCAACCCAATATGGAAGAGCTTAGAACGTTCACTTCATTACGCACCATATTAAATGAGAGGATTATGTTTTTATTTCATGTTCTGTTTGATTTTTCTTTTTTTTTCTTTTTTTCCCATGGTTAGAAATATATAGTGGTGGTGGTGGTGGTAGTAGTAGTAGTAGTAGTAGTAGTAGTAGTAGTAGTAGTAGTAGTAGTAGTAGTAGTAAACGATGGACATAAACTGGAGGAGGAGGAGGAGATTATGATGATTCAAGAGTAGCAGTAGCAGTAGATGAGGAAAAACTGACAAATACAGCAAGGTAAGCAGGAAACATTTGCCCATCATAATTCTTACCGTATCCAATATATTTCAGTTCTGTATCACTCTGGCTTTCATTTCACATATATTCTGAACAGTCATGACTATCCAGAGAGTGCTAGGCAATTAAGTGCCTCGTTCTCAATTAACATTTAAATAGTTCACTGCATTACGTGAGGAACTGGAAAAAATCTAACATTAATGATCAACTTCGCAGAAAATCAAAATATAATGATTACTACTTTGTTTATATATATATATATATATATATATATATATATATATATATATATATATATATATATATATATAAAATGCAATTTACTAAAGCCATCTACATAATAATTCACAAAACGCTTAATATCACACTCACACTCACACACACACACACACACACACACACACACACTTTTCCTTCTTCTTCCATGCTACGGTCACTTGCACTCGTCAAAACCACAGCGCTTGATAATAAACAAAAATAAATCCTGAGATAAAAATGCGAAATCTTGCTACAACAAAACAAAAACGTATACATTAAAGAAAAAATTAAACTAACGGGCTTTCATTCTTATTTTCCTTCAGAGTTAACGTGGGGGAATTTCTTACTATTATGTTCTATCTTACACACCTTGAATGGACCAATGTAAGCACTTTATGTGAATCACTCGAACTCTCTCTGCTGCAAATCATCAGTTGAAGCTTTTTCCGACTGAAATTCTTAACTGCAACTAAAATCTTCAAGTCTTCTTTTGTTTTTCCTTCTTATTTTGTTGTTTAGATTATAATGTTCGGGTTATCTAGCACTAATAGCACCAAGATAGAACACAAAACTTCTTTATGTTGCTGTTCTTCACTCAGGTTACGATCTCTTTCATATAACTAAACATCTGGCCAGGCTCGGTGACTATAAATTTTTAAATCGCATTCATAAAACAAGGCATTGAGTATTTTATTTCTATACTCACAAGCTCAAAAACGTAGAAAAGATCCAATACTACAAGCTTAATTTACAGAACCATACAATACTCTTCATAAAACAAGGCACTAAGTATTTTTTTATGTAATCACAAACTTATAAACGTAGGAAAGATCCAATACTATATAAGAATAATTTACTGAACCATACAACACACTAAATAAAAACAAAGCATTACGTATATTTTTTTTCTATAACCACAAGCTTTATAAAACGTAGAAAGATCCAATACTATAATAAGCTTAGTTTACCGAATCATACAACACACCCATGAAAAACAACTTTAAAAAAAAATTATCCCACAAACACAATCATACGAAGATAACCCACATTTCTACCACTAAACAATGTCTAAACAACTTTACACTCACAAATAATTAAAATAAATATCCCCTTCTGAACACAAGGTCATCACCACCACCGCTTCACTATCCAACAATCGGTGACTTACTGAGGTAATATTTTAACGGTATGTGTGTGTGTGTGTGTGTGTGTGTGTGTGTGTGTGTGTGTGTGTGTGTGTGTGTGTTGACATTGAAATCTAAGCGAGGTCGTCTGATGTCTGACACTGAATTTTGAGAAAATGTTTTACCGTAATGTCTTGAACGTTTATATAGTGCAAGTGATTATCGGCAATCAATCAATTCCACACCCCATAGCTCGTCTGGTTACGCTGGTACTCCGTCAATCACAGACTAACAATGATCCGGAACTCGTTAACCTCTTCAATACCGGGACACATTTTTAATCTTGAGATTTGTGTACGATCAAACCACTTTATTGAAATTAGGAAGGGTGTATGGGGATTGACGGCCACGGTCTCTACTATATTTATCCCCCACATAAGTTTCTGAACTTATATAAAATCACCAAATAGTAAGCAGAATGAATATAGAAACCCATCATGGTACTGAAAAGGTTAAATATATCTATCTATCTTTCTCAGTGATGTGACGTATTGTTGTAATCTCGTGACTTTGGAAAAGTTTGCCATGTAACGTTAAATCATCCTTTGAAACACGAAAAGTTAATGTGTCATAATCTATTATCATTATTACCGCAAGCACGCATTTATATATAACGCTACTTTTTCAATAACAACACAATAATAACACAATGTCTTCTAATTTTCCCGTAGAGGAAAAAAAATAAATAAGATAAATATATATATATATATATATATATATATATATATATATATATATATATATATATGAACACACTGCACTTTACATATCTTCATAGACACAAACATGGGCTCACTATTTATCTTTACTCTCCCTACTCTTGAACAAAATTTACCCCATAAATAATAATAGAAAAAATACGTCAAACTTTCCTTCAAATTACAAAACTTACAAACATCCAAAACTTTATATATCTTCACCATCACGTACAATCAACACCATCACCACCACTAACTCGAACACAACACCGCCACTACCACCACATTCCCTCTAACACACAATCCCACTAAACAAGAGTATCACCACCTCATTCATCTGTCGTCGCCACCACTATTACCACAAACACCCACGTTTTCTGTCAAGCAAAAATATCTAGAAGCACAGCAATATATTTTGAAGCACAGCACTGAATCATGAACAGCTAACTAATGGAAAAGTTGCAGCGGTGGCGGTAACAGCGGCGGCGGTGGTGATGGTGGTGACGACGGAGGCGACCTACAGAACGTAACACCATCACCACCATTTCGAACAAAATGCACCACCACTATCAATAACACCATTATCACCATCTTACAGCTATCACCGCTGGCCACTACTGCTATTGCTATTACTACTCCTAGCACACGGCAAGTAATATCGCATACAAATTCATCACAAGAGGTCGGAGCCTTGACACGCATCCACACTATTAGCACACTGGCGTTACCAATACCACCACCATCACCACCACCCGAGAAAACACTTTGCCACAAGCATCACCACTACTCTCGCTAACGTACCTTCATTTGCACAATATTCACTTGATAACGATAACACTTTTAGCACACTGAACCAAAACCAGCATTGCACTCCACAATAAAAAAAAAAAAAAAAAAGTGTGAGTATGTGTTCTCGTAAAGGATATTTTTATCTTTTGATACAAACTAAAAATAATATAAACAGATTTTATATAATACACACAAACGTGATATCATGTGTGTGTGTGTGTGTGTGTGTGTGTGTGTGTGTGTGTGTGTGTGTGTGTGTGTGATTTCCACACACACACACACACACACACACACACACACACACACACACACACACACACACACAGTTAGAATTATAAGGATACTGAAACAAACCCCACGATATTTTCATTCCATCAAAAACAAATGCGGTGTGAATTAAATTAGTCGGGAGGCGATGGTTGAAGAAGTAGTACTAGTAGTAGTAGTAACAGAACGCGCCTAGAGGACACGAACAAGCACGCACAAGCCTACTAAAACACGCCGCACTACCTACATGTCACTACCATAACGACTGCTATCACTGCTAATGAAAGAGAGGGTCGACTGAACGCTTTATCTGAAGCAAAAATGCTTTCACTGTTAAATTCACACACATACGAAAAAGAAATGCATATCCTTTCTCCCTTGTGATAGTTCTCTCATGTGTGGTAAACCTGCCTTGCCTGCATCACCCACTACTACTACTACTACTACTAAAATGGTGTTCCTATTCCTACATCTTCTACCACTACAATCTTTCCCTTTATATTCCTATTTTCTCAAAAAAAAAATTATCCCTTGTCCAACATACAAAAATAATACGAGGATCACCATTAGTTTTTCTATTAAACACACCAATTCACGATATTTTTACTCCTTTACTACTACCATTCTTATTCATCTATATTCATTTTCTCTCCAAAAAGTTATTTGAAAATAATCTCTCTCTCTCTCTCTCTCTCTCTCTCTCTCTCTCTCTCTCTCTCTCTCTCTCTCCTCATTTTTGGGTGTCTATAAATTTGAAACTTTATTATAAGATTATAATATTTATGAAAGGGAAAAAATGTGCAATGAGGGGAAAATTTAAAAAGTAGGAGGGAAATTATTAGAGAGAGAGAGAGAGAGAGAGAGAGAGAGAGAGAGAGAGAGAGAGAGAGAGAGAGAGAGAGTGTGTGTGTGTGTGTGTGTGTGTGTGTGTGTGTGTGTGTGTGTGTGTGTGTGTGTGTGTGTGTGGTTTAACCAATCTTCCAACTCATGTGGAAGAATGAAGATAAAGATGAAAAAGAATAAGAAAAAGAAGAGAATAATATACATTTTGGTGGACGTCACTGTTGTCTCGAAAGCTGAAACACACATACACACACACACACACACAAAACGGTCATCCCTGCCATGTATACTTGGGTTTCCAAAACACACACACACACACACACATACACACACAGCCACATAAGTGTACACGTCGACTTTTTGATTCAGTGGAGGTCATGGCGCAGCATTGCCAAGTGTACACACGGTCGGGCGAGGAGGGAGACGTGGCATCACCGTCTACACAACGCCTCGGTCACCCACAAGCCTTCGCTCACGCACGATGCGAAACCTTTCGTTCACTTGTGACAAGGCGTGGAGAGAGAGAGAGAGAGAGAGAGAGAGAGAGAGAGAGAGAGAGAGAGAGAGAGAGAGAGAGAGAGACTTCGCATCTTCCTCCTGTTATCACATTATTGTTAGAATCTAGTTGCAGAGAGAGAGAGAGAGAGAGAGAGAGAGAGAGAGAGAGAGAGAGAGAGAGAGAGAATAAGGGGAGGCTGAGGTGCCGTCTCTTGCGATGTTGCCGTACTTCCACGGTTCCACTATTTCCGCGGTCATCTTCTCTCTCCACTTTTCTGCCTTTATTTCGTTATCCCTGCATTCCTATCTTTCACAGTGCCTTTCGTAGCCTACAAATGCATTTTTCCTAACATCTACACGCACATGCACACATGTTCACACGTACACACAACGCACACACTGCTGCAGACAGTCGCCTTGTCATTTGTTTGTTTCTCTTGTTTCCTTGAAACTCATTTCCAGCCCTGACCACGAAACACCGCAAGGTTTTGAATGTTTGGCGCCGAGGGGCGGTGTGCCCTGTGTGCCCTAGCCTTCACGTGAGTCACCACTAACACACCACAGACACTTCACACATTTTTACCTTGACGTGGGCGGCGGGTGGGCGGTTTGTGGTCCCTGGGGCGGCTGTCTGCCTCCCCCAGGGTATAGTATTGGAGGGGCGTGCGCCCCTAACCCTGCTATCTTGACTGATTCCATGCGGGGCCCGAGTGTCCTAGGAGAGTGTTGGAACACACCTGGCCAGCAGCGTCCGCCGCCCCGCCCTCATGGTGTGGGGCTGCTATGGCTGCCCTCCACTCGACACTGCCTCCACACACCCTCACGCACTCACCCACTGCACTCACTTCACAGCCACCCGCGGAAATTGGCGATTTTTGGACCCAGAACAACGCACACGGCCGATGCGCGCAACTTCTGTGGACGAGCAGCGGGCGAGTCCACTGTGTGTGGCGGGGGAGGCGGGAACACGGCAAGGCTGCCACGTCTCGCCACCACCGCCCCCCACACCACGCACTGCAACGTCGCACATGCACTCACTCCCATATTTCTCCTAGTTATATTGGCCTCTTGTGAAAATTAATGGTATCAATGTGTAGAGGAGATCGAGAAGTGCCTAGAGAAGTATATAGTAATGCTACGGTCACTGTGAAAACCCGCCAAACAAGCACCGCCGCAGAGGGCAAGGCGGGGTCGGCTTTCAGCGACGGGGCTATAAATGAGATCTCGGCTGGTCTAGTGTTGAATTTTTATTAATTATTTTGTTGTTCTACACCAGTGTGAGGCACCCGACAGAAGCAGCTCCGAGACCCGACAGAGAGCTACACAACACCTCGGTTTCTTAAGTTCAAGATCCAAAAAGAGAGGAGAAAAAAAAAGTAAATAAAACAAAATAAAATAAAAATGTGTTGGTCTTATTAAATGATTGGGAGTGAGTGAGCGCCCGTTTCACCTGTTCAGTCCGAGAGCCAGGTGATGGAGGGAAGC
Source organism: Portunus trituberculatus (assembly GCF_017591435.1). Classification (NCBI taxonomy): domain Eukaryota; kingdom Metazoa; phylum Arthropoda; class Malacostraca; order Decapoda; family Portunidae; genus Portunus; species Portunus trituberculatus. The sequence continues at coordinate 29,636,952 of NC_059292.1, read as the reverse complement.
CCACAAGCTCCCTGCCTGTCGTCTGAAGCCTCCAACACAGCCTAGCTCTCCCTCCCCCTGTGAAGCCTTGTGTGTGTGTGTGTGTGTGTGACTCCACCATTTCACTTCTGCACTTCAATTCACTTGCAACAGGAGAAGCTAGGTCCCTCTAAAGTAAAGCCTGTGAAAGGACCTTACACACACACACACACACACACACCTTGACATCCCTCAATCCTGTCACATCCTAAGGCCTATCTTTCCATGTCTACAAGTTATATCCTGCACTCCCCTCCCTGTAGGCTGTATATTTATCCCTACAGCCTATATTGTATCCTAAACCCTAGGTATTCACTCTCACACTTTGTATACATTCACTCCATCTTGCAGTCATTCCTATAAAGTATATACACTGACCGCTGCAGCTTAGA
>NC_059292.1:29616542-29619042 GCF_017591435.1 Portunus trituberculatus | reverse complement strand
TAAGAATAAAGAAGCCAGTATTAAAGGACACAGATAATAATAAAGAACAAAGGAAAATGTCGATAACAGGGAACTAACGAAGGTAAATAAATTAAATCCATTCCAGCAAGAGGAAATGATGGAGCTACCAGAGAGAGAGAGAGAGAGAGAGAGAGAGAGAGAGAGAGAGAGAGAGAGAGAGAGAGAGAGAGAGAGTTTAAGTACATATAAGGAACCCCATGAAGGTATTACATTTTAATCTTATCACTTCCACCCTTTCCACCCCCTCCTCACACGAACCCTCATCATCCTTCATCCCTCACACCTCCCTCTAACCCCCCTTCCCTACCCCCCTCCCACCAGCCCTCCAGTACCATGTGAACACAGGAGAAAGTTGCAAGTCACCAAGACGAAGAGTAACAAGTGGCATTAATGAAATGATGTAGCCATTTTCTTTTTTTCTTTTTTCTTTTTGCCGTATTAATGGAGAAGGACGTGTGTGTGTGTGTGTGTGTGTGTGTGTGTGTGTGTGTGTGTGTGTGTGTGTGTGTGTGTGTGTGTGTGTGAGTGTGTGTGTGTTACATCCGCTTTTATTTGCTTGGTTCATAGCTTGTTTTGCTTACTGTTGTTGTTATTATTGTTGTTCCTACTACTACTACTACTACTACTACTACTACTACTACTACTACTACTACTACTACTACTACTACTTCTTACTACTACTACTACTACTACAACAACAACTACTACTACTACTACTACTACTACTACTACTACTACTACTCCTATTACTACTATAACTACTACTCCTACTACTACTACTACTACTACTACTACTACTACTACTACTCCTCCTACTACTACTACTACTACTACTACTACTATTACGCTACATCACATTGCACTATTACACATATGTTTCGCACACTCCATTGGCCTTTGATTAACACACACACACACACACACACACACACACACACACACACACAAGGTCGGGAGGTGAGGGAGGAAGGTGAGGTGTTCACTGCAGCCATTATCCTCCATTGGTGATGGGGGAAGGGGCAGAGGGAGAGGAGAGAGGGAGGAGTGAGAGGGAAGGAAAGAGAAGGCAGACTTCCTCCCACCCATTCCCTCTCCCTTCCTCCCTCCGACCCTCCCTCTTCCCTTTGCCTTGCTCTCCAGCTCCAGTTTGTCAATAAATGCTGACTTATAATAACAATAGTAAAAGCGGTAGCAGTAGCAATAGCAGCAGCAGCAGCAGTGACAACAACAACTACTACTACTACTACTACTACTACTACTACTACTACTACTACTACTACTACTACTACTACTACTACTACTACTACTACTACTACTACTGCTACTACAGTAAGAGCAGTATAATAGTAACAATAATTGTAACAAAGATAATTCATTGTAGTAGTAGCAACAGCAACAATAGTAATAACACTTATAGTACGAGCAGATACATAGTAGTTGTAACAGCAGCAGCAGCAGCAGCAGCAGCAGCAGCAGCAGCATAGGTAGTAGTTTAAAAAGCAGTAGGAATAGTAGCAGCAGTAGAGCAGCATAATGGGCGAAGTTCTTTGTTCTCGTTCCTTTGTTTGCGGTGGACCTACAAACTGTGAAGGCAGTGGTGGTAGCGGTGTGGGTGGTGGTGGCAGCAGCAGCAGCAATGAGATGGTGGTGGTAGTAGCAGTAGTAGTAGTAGTAGCAGTAGTAGTAGTAGTAGAAGTACTAGTAGTAGTAGTAGTAGTAGTAATAGTGGTGGTGGTAGTGGCGGCTATTGATCTGATATCGACAAAGACAGAAGTAGCAGTAGCCGTGGTATAGCAACAGCAGTAGCAGTGGTGGTGGTGGTGGTGGTGGTAGAAGTAGAGGTGGCCTTGCTACAGAGGGCATTGACTGACATTGTTATCTATCACACAAGCAGGATTTCACTCTCTCTCTCTCTCTCTCTCTCTCTCTCTCTCTCTCTCTCTACTACTACTACTACTACTACTACTACTACTACTACTACTACTACTACACAGCAAGATACCAGTCAGGGAATATATCACTACATCATCACGTGACACCATCGCCGCTAAACAACAATGACAATGACAGCCACCAGAGAGAGAGAGAGAGAGAGAGAGGGGGGAAGGAGGTGGGGTGCAAACTTCCTTTTGGCACTACCATGTGTGTGTGTGTGTGTGTGTGTGTGTGTGTGTGTGTGTGTGAAGTGGGAGGTCGTTGGAGAATGGTAGGAGGAAATAGAAGAGAATTTCCTTCTTCTCTGTTCTCCTACTCCCCCCCCTCCCATTACCATTATCATCACCATCATCATCATCGTCTCTCTTTTTACGTTTTCATTTTACTTTCTCGTTATCTGCAAAAGTCACCTGTTATTTTTTTTCCGGATTTGATCTACTTCTACAACTACTATTGCTTCTACTACTGCTGCTACTACTACCACTACTACTACTACTACTACTACTACTACTACTACTACTACTACTACTACTACTACTACTGG
>NC_059292.1:29609042-29611542 GCF_017591435.1 Portunus trituberculatus | reverse complement strand
GTTTTTTAATGTTACGGCCCATAGCCCCTGTACGCATACTTGAAAAGTATATGTGGGAAGTGCTGTTCAGCTTCCGCCCATTAGTGGCGCAGGCAATTTTATTTATAGTGGTACCCATATTAGGGCCCATATCACCACCCAAGCGCATCTTTGGTGTAACCACCTGGGATCATGGTGACATGTAGGTAACTTTAAACCACTAGACAAATGACATAGCTTCAAAGCGGTATGTGGTGGGATTCGAGTCTACGCGTGGACATCTCCCCACACTCACCATCTTATCCACTACGCATTCGCCTCCCTCAGTAGTAGTAGTAGTAGTAGTAGTAGTAGTAGTAGTAGTAGTAGTAGTAGTAGTAGTAGTAGTTGTTGTTGTTGTTGTAGTAGTAGTAGTAGTAGTAGTAGTAGTAGTAGTAGTAGTAGTAGTAGTAGTAGTAGTAGTAGTAGTAATAGTAGCAGCAGAAGTATAGTTATCGAAGAGAGAGAGAGAGAGAGAGAGAGAGAGAGAGAGAGAGAGAGAGAGAGAGAGAGAGAGAACGAACAGCCGGAAATGGTTGTCGAGTCTACTGTAGTGTAGCCATGTAACACACACACACACACACACACACACACACACACACACACACACACACACACACACAAAGAAACTGTACGTAAATAGGCAATAGCAGAGAGAGAGAGAGAGAGAGAGAGAGAGAGAGAGAGAGAGGAAATTCACCACGATCCACCTTTTTCGTTTCTTTTCTCTCCGTGAAACTCTTCTTTTATACTTTTTATCCTTCTTTCTTTTCCTTTCTTTCCATTTTCCCTTCTATCAATCTTTCCTAACTTTCCCTTAACCCTTTACTGCTCTCTCTCTCTCTCTCTAACGACGTGATTATTTCCATTACTCCTGTGGACCGCCATTTGTTTCCGTTCCACCAGCAATTATTTCCAGTACCACCATTATTTTTCCCCTGCACCAGTTATTTCCCCGGCTGACGATATTTCCCCAACTTCACCATTAATTTCCCAAACTTTTGTCGTTTGGTCTGACTCATATTTTATCATTTCAAAGTTCTCGTTGTTATTTTCTTTCTTTATTTATTCTTAAGATCTGTCTTTCATTACGTCAAGACTTTTTTTCCTCAAACTTGGTCATATATTTCCCAAACTTGATCATCCATTTCTCAATGTTTGCTTTTAAATTCATCATGGTTTACTGTTCATTTCCATAGTTTACTCATACATACATTTCTCTAAAACTGCTTTTTTTTTTCCCAAAGCTCCATCACCACCCTGCTTCCCTTTTTCATGTGGCCTCCCTCTCACCACTATTCTTTCCAACTCCCTAATGCAAGAGTTAACCAGAATACTCTCAATCATTCAAACCTTTCTCTGGTAAACTCTGGAAATCCCTGCCTGCTTCCAATGACTTCATTTAAGAGGGAGGGAGGTTTCAAGACATTTATCCGTTATTTGGCTACCACTCTCGGATCTGCAAGGGGACTGGTTAGCTTTTTTTTTCGTTTCATGTTGGCCTTGGCCAGTTTTCTCCTATTACATATAAGCCAAAAACACCGTCATTCATTTCTCAAACTTGTCCATTTAATACTGAAGCTTAGTGACCGTTCCAAAGCTTCACTAATTACCAAGCTTGGGCGATTTAGTCTTTTATAAGCGTCACTCTTCACCTCACAAACACTCACTATGCACTTACTTCCTCAGGTTCACAATGTACTCTATTTACTTTGATTTACTCTATTTTTACGAAGCTTTATAGTATACATTCCATTGTCTATTATTTTAGCACACACACACACACACACACACACACACACACACACACACACACACACACACACACACACACACACACACTCAATCTTTTCAATTAAGCATGCACATTAAGATGACGGCCACAAGATTCCGCTCCTAGAGATTTGTATTAGGTCTTTAAGATGGATGGGCATGAAGGAAAGGAAAGGAGGTCACGCATGATGTACATATTATTATTATTATTATTATTATTATTATTATTATTATCATTATCATTATTATTATTATTATTATTATCATTATTATTATTATTATCATTATTATTATCATTATTGTCATTATTATCATTATTACTGTTGTTGTTGTTCCAGCCTTTATGCGCTGTCTTAACTACCACCTATATTGGGAAAGATAATTTTGATATATGTATGTATGTATATATGTTTGTATGCATAAATTATTATTATTATTATTTTTGTTATTATTATTATTCCTATCATTATTTTTTTATTATTATTATTATTATTATTATTATTATTATTATTATTATTATTATTATTATTATTATTATTATTATTATTATTATTATTATTATTATTACTATTGTTATTATTATTATTATTATTATTATTATTATTATCATTATTATTATCATTATTATTATTAGTAGTAGTAGTAGTAGCAGTGCCATCATTATTAATACCATTGTCATTATTATTATTATTATTATTATTATTATTAT
>NC_059292.1:29601542-29604042 GCF_017591435.1 Portunus trituberculatus | reverse complement strand
CAGCGCCGACAGTCTCGCCTTGGAAAGCTTCTGTTCTTCCTCACATACATCGGGTTGGGTTGATAGAAGGCCTTTTGGGAGTGTACAGTAGAGAAGCCCAGTCTCATCGAAGTTATAAACCTGCGCTAACGATAAGTTTGACTGGTCAATTATCTCCTTCATCATCTGTCGAAACAGATCTTTTTCCACGGCCTCATCACCTACTGGTGCCTCACAACTTCTTATTCCAGGCAAACCGTGCCGATTCATAAATCGACATAACCATGCACTGTTAAAGGTGAATTTTTGTTTGCTTAGTTGCTCGGCAAAGCGTTCGGCTGCAGCTAAGATTTCAGTGCCTCGAACAGAGATCCCGCTCGACCTATGCTGACTGTACCACTTGTAGACTGCCTCGTCGATTGCTTCAGACGGCAGTCGCCTCATCGTTTTTCTGAACTTGATTATGTTGCTGCCTGCATCGAATCTCTGCGAGAAACTCCTGAGTTTTTCTTTGTTCTTCTTCAGATCTTTCACCGTCGTTAGTCCAAGACCGAACTCTTGAGCTACGTTCCTCACGGTGCACCCAGCATCCAGACGATCCAAGACTTTTAGCTTATCAGCAATACTGAGAAAAACGCTCTTTTTCCTTTTCCCAGACTCCATTGTCGACGATAACAGCTAACAAGTAGCGTAAGGAACAATGAGAACTGGCGCCGAGGCGGCCGAGCTGGGATGAAGAGAGCTTGAACGCTTGGTAGATCTGAGCTGGTATGGCTCACTTATGCCGAGTCCGCCGCTACAACGGGACTCCGCCTCCTGATAAATCGACCAACCGCCGGACTGGCCGGGCAAAGAGCAGCTCCTCCCTCTCCTAAATACGACCAACCGCCGGACTAGCCGGGTAAAGTGGAGCTCCTCCCTCTTCTTAATACGACCAACCGCCGGACTGGCCAGATAAAGGGCGGGCTCCACCTCCTTAATATCAACAACGGCTGGACTGCGCCACTCTTTCTGCCAATTCGACCAGTTGCCGAAGTTAGCGAGGGATGTAAGAGTGAGTGATCACAAGATCCTGCAACATGCTTCCACATCAGTATTGCCACCCAAGCTAACAAAAACATGATTAGACCACGTGATTCTGATTTCACCGATGGCTGATGCTTCTGCTTGCCCAATTCTATGACAGAAGCGTTTCTCGGCGTGCATGACAGGCTGGTCTGTGCATGACTGGATCGAGCCAGCCACAGACAAATTCTTTATTGTATCCCGCGTGTTTTCAATAAAGATAAATTTTATCCTTACTAACAACAATGATGATAATGACTAATATATTTTACCTAACGAAGACAAGTCCGAGAAGGGAAGTGCTGATGTAACCACGGGAGGGGAACAGGGACTGACGAGGTGCCATAAGGAGGAAACTCCCACTGGCAGGGGAGGGATTTCAGTCTTTACGGTGCTAACTGAAGTCAACGTGCGCTCTCTCTCACTCTCTCTCTCTCTCTCTCTCTCTCAACGGACCCCAGTGATGCTTATTTCTGTTGCTTCTATTTGTTTGTTTGATGTGTGTGTGTGTGTGTGTGTGTAGAGAGAGAGAGAGCTCTCTCTCTCTCTCTCTCTCTCTCCACTACTATACACCCCCTTCCACCACCATCACCGCTTCTTCCTACCACCCCCTCCTCTACCTGCTGTTAACCCCTCCCTCCACCACAGACCACCACAACAGAAACCCACCTCCTCCTGAGCCACAGGCCAGCTCCCCCCACACCCACCATAACCCCAACCTCCCCATCCTCCCCCTCCCTCTGACATTTACAAACTATGCACCAAAATAGGCGTTAGTAGAGACCAAATGAGTGTGGACCCCGGTACAGCGACCCCGCCCCTTCATCCCCAGGCAGAAAGGTTCACTGTAGCGGGGTGCCTTCTTTGTATCTTATCTGTGCTTTCGTAGGAGGAAGAAGAGGAGAAGGGGGAGGAGGAGGAGGAGGAAGAAGAAAAGGAGGAGGAGGGGGAGGAGGAGGAGGAGGAGGAGGAGGAGGAGGAGGAGGAGGAGGAGGAGGGAGGGAGTAAGACGAAGGTAGGGTAGTAAGAGGAAGGAGAATATCATTATAAATAAACATGACTTTCCGTGTGTGTGTGTGTGTGTGTGTGTGTGTGTGTGTGTGTGTGTGTGTGTGTGTGCGTGCTTGCGATGACGAGGACTGCAGGTGTGGTCATGAAATTCCAAAGGCGGCGACGGAGGAGGAGGAGAAGGAGGAATAGAGAAAAGAAGAAAGAAGAGGAAGAAGAGGAGAGCGCTGGAGGTGACAGTAGTGGACGGGAAGGGTAGGAGGGAGATGGAGAACCCAGGAGGAGGAGGAGGACTACATACGAGCCAACTCCCTCCACTACTCCCTCTCCGTCTGTGCCCTAAGGGAGAGGGGCGGGGAGAGGGAGAGGAATGGGAGGAAAGGGAGAGGAGGGAGAGAAGGAGGCAACCGAATACCTGAGTGACCAGACTCGTCATGCTAAGGCTCTC
>NC_059292.1:29591542-29594042 GCF_017591435.1 Portunus trituberculatus | reverse complement strand
GTCTGTGTAATTTAATTTTCATTGGTAAGGATTTGGATATATTTGATCATTTCACAATATTTTTTTTTTCCATAATTCAGTTTGCATATATAGGCAAACATTTTCTTCATCATTTACATATTAGAAATCATATATAAGCAGAAACCCCAAATAAAACTAGCACAAGTGTGATGCTGCAGCACATGCCACCACCACGCCATACCACCATTCCTTCTCCAGTAAAATTTTCACAGAATAATTTCCAGCACACGGCGTTTGAGGAGTTTCACAACATTCTCCACTGTTCCACCTTCACTGACGTTGGATTATTTCCTCATCATGTTTGGTTGACCATATTGACTGTTTTTGGGAGACAGGTAACTTCGGTGAGCTTTCTTCTTTTAGTCTTTCTTACCAATACCCAGAGACTCTCTTACATGACAACTGAAAGGAATTCGATAACCTTTGACGTCAAACTGTTGATTGCAGATAAACAGATAAAATGACAAGCACACTCCTTTTAGTTATAGACAGTTCCATTTTTAGTGTTCCATCATATTGTTGTATGTCTATATGCTATATTTCTAATTCCATAATATTACTAAAGCGACACGTTTGCACAGTTCATTGACCCGTGTGTGTGTGCCTTCAGTGTTTTAGGGTCTTGGTAACATTTAACATACCTTAGTGGAAACTGTTGGGATACAAAGATATTTATGTGATTCTATAATACTAAAAAAGAAAACTCTCACGATAACACGATATATCATATGTGGCCTCAAAAAATAACCCTGATGAGAGAGAGAGAGAGAGAGAGAGAGAGAGAGAGAGAGAGAGAGAGAGAGAGAGAGAGAGAGAGAGAGAGAGAGAGAGCAAAGCTAAGAACACTTGTGTTTATAAGATGACCAAGCGAGAAAGACCACATGTTTAACTTGAAAATATATTCCCTTCAGTGCCCTGTCATATCTTTTAATATTTTTCTTTAATATTAACTAGTTTGCATAAAAAATATCGTCACAACAGTACACATATGTTAAAATAAATGTCATTGTACGTAATGCATTAAATGTAAATGTGTGTGTGTGTGTGTGTGTGTGTGTGTGTGTGTGTGTGTGTGTGTGTGTGTGTGTGTGTGTGTGTGTGTGTGTGTGACATAATATCTTATAATTAATTCCCTGCCATGATGGGAAAAAAATAAGTAAATAACACACATTTTATAATGGAATTGTCTGTGTTCCTAATTACACACACACACACACACACACACACACACACACACACACACACACACACACACACACACACACAGAGAGAGAGAGAGAGAGAGAGAGAGAGAGAGAGAGAGAGAGAGAGAGAGAGAGAGAGAGAGAGAGAGAGAGAGAGAGAGAGAGAGAGAGAGAGAGAGAGAGAGAGAGAGAGAGAGAGAGAGAGAGAGAGAGAGAGAGAGAGAGAGAGAGAGAGAGAGAGAGAGAGAGAGAGAGACAGAGAGAAGTATATACACAGCCGGTATATAAAAATAACCAACACCAACTACGACGCAGTCTCTCTCTCTCTCTCTCTCTCTCTCTCTCTCTCTCTCGATATAAATGGAAGACAAGGACAAAGACAAAGAAGGGAAGAGCTTATATTTTACGACTCGAGGCAAGAAAAGAAGAGGAAAAGCCACCTTGGAAAAAGATGATGATGATGATGATGATGATGATGATGATGATGACAGAGACTGATGAAGATGATGATGATGATGATTATTATTATGATGATGATGACGGAGACTTTGATAATGATGATGATGATGATGATAATAACGAAGAAGAAGAAGAAGAAGAAGAAGAAGAGGAGGAGGAGGAGGAGGAGGAGGAGGAGGAGGAGGAGGAGGAGGAGGAGGAGGAGAAGGAGCAGGAGGAGGAAGAGGAGGTAGAGCAGGGGAGAAATACATTGCATATAAGTAATGTAAGAATGAAATTGTCCTACTTAATTTCTCTTGCTTAATCTCAATGACAGACTGACTAACTGAATGACTAACTGACTCATTGACTGACTGACTGGTGGACTACCTGACAAACTGACTAAATGCCTGACTAAAAAGAAGTATATCTACCTCAAGCAATTAATAACAACTTAGCATGAATAAACACACCATGGACACCAGCAAGGGGCCGTGAAAGTCTTCGGTCTTTACTCGCCACGTTTCACTAACTCCCGTAGGGTTTTTAACTGTGGCCGGCCGCTCGCAACCCTCCAAGCCACTAAATAAGGGGACGTTTCTGTCACTGCTCCATGGTGCTGTGCTATTTCTCCTCCTTCACTTAATATTGAGATGAAGTTTTGATATAAATGATGTTAATGGATGCAATCAAGGGCCTACAAATCTGCTGCTGTAGAATGCTTTTGTCTTTTGTCTTTCTTTTGTCTGCCTCTCTCTCTCTCTCTCTCTCTCTCTCTCTCTCTCTCTCTCTCTCTCTCTCTCCAACAATAACAATAGAATATGGAGAAAGAAGGTCAGAGAGACAGGTAAATTTGC
>NC_059292.1:29569042-29576542 GCF_017591435.1 Portunus trituberculatus | reverse complement strand
AGTATGAGGAATGTATAGCTCCATGCCAGAGATAATCACCTCTGTTATGCGCTCGGCACAAAGAGAAGGATCTCTGACATGAAAACAATAATCATCCCAAGGGAAATCAGAATAGTACTGCCTTAGTTCCTCCCACTTAGCAGAGTTAAAATGCCAGAAGCACCTCCGCTTAGGCGGGTCCTGAGGCTGCACTGGAGTGATAGAACTGGTAACGGAAATTAGATTGTGGTCGGAGGAGCCCAACGGAGAGGAAAGTTTAACAGAGTAAGCAGAAGGGTTGGAGGTTAGGAAAAGATCAAGAATGTTGGGCGTGTCTCCAAGGCGGTCAGGAATACGGGTAGGGAACTTCACTAGCTGCTCTAGGTCATGAAGGATAGCAAAGTTGAAGGTTTGTTCACCAGGTTGGTCAGTGAAAGAAGATGAAAGCCAAAGCTGGTGGTGAACATTGAAATCCCCTAAAATGGAGATCTCAGCAAAAGGAAAGTGAGATAAGATGTGCTCCACCTTGGAAGTCAAATAGTCAAAGAATTTTACATAGTCAGAGGAATTAGGTGAGAGGTATACAGCACAGATGAATTTAGTTAGAGAGTGACATTGAAGTCTTAGCCAGATGGTAGAAAATTCTGAAGATTCAAGATTGTGGGCACGAGAGAGTGGTGTCGTTACGCACGTATGCGCAACATCCAGCTTTGGATTGAAAATGAGGATAGAGCAAGTAGGAGGGAACAGAAAAGGGGCTGCTGTCAGTAGTCACAGACAACTGTGTTTCGGTTAGGAAGAGAAGATGAGGTTTAGTAGAGGAGAGGTGGTGTTCCACAGATTGAAAATTAGAACGAAGGCCACGAATGTTGCAGAAATTGATAGTGAAAGTATTAGATGAAGTGTCAAGACACCCAAGGTCGACAGCAGAGGGCAGTCCGACCTGGGGACATTTATGGTCCCCTCCCCAGAGGGGGACTCCGAGGCAGGGCGTGGTGAAGCCATTATTAAATTTTGATTTGAAGAGAGTGTAAAAGTGTAAGGTGTTGTAGTGTAGTGTAGGAAGTAGTAGAAGTTGTCTTTAGAGGGCAGGCTGCAGCTGCTCAATTGTATAAATGAGACCACAAAGGGAACCGGGAAGAGAGGACACGGGGAATCACTCAGTCTGCAGCACTGCCTACATCCCCGTAAGTACCTCTCCTGGAGTATTCCACCGGGCGGCAGGTGACTACTGCCTACTCCAAATATAGGCATTCATTCATATATTTTTCTTTCTCCATCTTTCTTAAGATTAACCAACAACACATATTATTGCTTTTATAATTTCTTATATTTGTCCTGATTTCGCAGAACTTTATATACATGAATAACTTTACCTACCATCAGTTTTATTTTATTGCTCCTTCTCTTCTTTTTATTTCTTTTCATATTAGTTTACTACACACCAACAGTTCATTCACTTAGCAAACAGCCAAGCACATCCATTCGTTCATTTTTTTCTCGGTTATTTACAGATTTGCTTCTACTTCAAGACTCGGCAAAGCCACATTACGTCACCTCCAACGGGCCCCTTGACAGCGACATTAGTGGAGATTAACCGAGCAAAAAGTTCTAATAACAAGGGCAACGATAATGATAATTATGGCAATAATAATACATAACGATGATGTTGTAAGGAGTTTCCAAATGCCAGGTTAACTTGTATAATATTTCTTCCGCCTCCTCCTCCTCCTCCTCCACTTTCCTTCGTATTTTTTTTTCTTTTTTCCTTCTTTCTAGCTAAAATAAAAACAACGACAAGAACACCAGTAACACCAACAACAACAACAATAACAAAGGCCACCACTACTACTACTACTACTACTACTACTACTACTACTACTACTACTACTACTACTACTACTACTACTACTACTACTACTACTACTACTACTACTACTACTATTAACGTCTCCTTTTAAGACCTTCATGCCACAGACAAAAAAAAAAAATATATATATATATATATATATATATATATATATATATATATATATATATATATATATATATATATATATATATATATATATATTAATCAGAGAGAAATTATAATACGTGTAAAAAAAAAAAGGAATTGTAAAAGAAGTATTGGCATGATTGTGTATGTACTTACTTATATTCATACGTTTTTTTATTCTATTTTTTTGGTTTGGGTGATAATGGTATACTTGTCTGTCTGTCTTTTCGTGTGTGTGTGTGTGTGTGTGTGTGTGTGTGTGTGTGTGTGTGTGTGTGTCTCTCTCTCTCTCTCTCTCTCTCTCTCTCTCTCTCTCTCTCTCTCTCTCTCTCATCAAAGAACAGACATAATTCATACCTAAAATGCAAAACGAAGTAATGGAATAATGAAGGGAATTTATTAAGAGAGAGAGAGAGAGAGAGAGAGAGAGAGAGAGAGAGAGAGAGAGAGTGTGTGTGTGTAGGTCTGGCACACCAGCACGTACACACACCGTTGCTGCACCGTTGTGTGTGTGTGTGTGTGTGTGTGTGTGTGTGTGTGTGTTACACACACACACACACACACACACACACACACACACACACACACACACACACACACACACACACACACACACACACACACACACACACACACACACACACACACACACACACACACACACACACACACACACACACGCACGCACACAGATATTCTGGTCTTGGGGCTTTCACAAATATATTGATAAAAAAAATAATAATAGTAGTAGTAGTAGTAGTAATAATAATAATAATAATAATAATAATAATAATAATAATAATAATAATAATAATAATAATAATAATAATAATAATAATAACAATAATAATAAAATCAACAGACCATGGAAATAGTAAAGAAAAGAAATACATATAGGGTAAAAATATAACAGAAACAACAACAACAATAACAACAACAACAACAACAACAACAACAACAACAACAACAACAACAACAACAACAACAACAACAACAACAACAACAACAACAACAACAACACTACCACGAACAACAACGACAAGAGCAACACACAGCAACACACACGCGCTTCCCACTCATACATATTGGATGAGGAGCAAATGAATACAGCACGCGGTATACATGGATTGTGCACGCGAGGGGGGCGCGCACGTGTCTGTATAAAAAGAATGTTAACTGTTCTCTCTGGGGGGTAAGTAGGACGAGAGAGAGAGAGAGAGAGAGAGAGAGAGAGAGAGAGAGAGAGAGAGAGAGAGAGAAGGGGGGAAACCTCTACCCTTTACGACGCATCATCACACCAACACTAAAAAAGAGACTGACATCAAAGGCAGGCTTACTCTCTCTCTCTCTCTCTCTCTCTCTCTCTCTCCCACATGTTTCCTGTAAATTACACCATATATCGTTTCATTATCGTGCGTGTGAACACCTGCGAGAGAGAGAGAGAGAGAGAGAGAGAGAGAGAGAGAGAGAGAGAGAGAGAGAGAGAGAGAATAAATACAACTAGTCTATGCAAACACACACACACACACACACACACACACACACACACACACACACACACACACACACACACACACACACACACACACACACACACACACACACACACACACACACACACACACACAGACGAGTAGACAGACAGACAGGCAGACGGGCCAAAACTAACAGACGCAAACACATATAGAGACTGACAGTGACACGTAAGCCGAACTGATAAAATGGAACCAACAGAGACAGACAGATGGAAGAGACAGAAACAGACTAGACTACACAAACCATAAAGATAAGAAGTAGGGGAGATAAAGATTAAAAAAAGATAGATAACACTGATAAAACACGGCAGATTAGGTGGAACGACAATGGAGCACGCAGATATAGAGGAGATAAGCACTGCAGACAGACAGACACACAGACAGACAGATAAAATATATAAAGACTCGGAGAAAAAGAAAGTAAAACACTTCAATTAAAGGAGGAGGAGAGAGAGAGAGAGAGAGAGAGAGAGAGAGAGAGAGAGAGAGAGAGAGAGTTAAAAAGACTATACTAAACACAAAAATCAAGACAGACAGGTGAGCAATAATGGTAGACGGAAAACAGACGGATGGAGGCAAAGAGACAATACTACTATTTTACCCTTCCCTGTGTGTGTGTGTGTGTGTGTGTGTGTGTGTGTGTGTGTGTGTGTGTGTGTGTGTGTGTGTGTGTGTGTGTGTGTGTGTGTGTGTCACCCTTATTCAGAAACAGTTTGCTCTCATCAGGACAATTTTCCAAGGCCACAGAGACAACTAGTTTTATTTTCATGACAATTACTCCTTTTAATTAACCAGAAATCTTGCTAATCCATCACCAGAACCATAGAAATACTCTATAAAAAACACGAGTATCTTCAACTAGATTCTTTGGAAAGCAGTGATTGTGAGAAAGCAAAAGCGTTCCAGAATACAAGCCTGTGTGTGTGTGTGTGTGTGTGTGTGTGGCAGGAAGCAGTCAGTGTCGAGAGTCAAGGGGCAATCCAGACTCTGCGAGGGTGAAGCTGTGCCCATAAAAACACACATTAAATGAAATATGATGCAACTTTCCCTCTTTTTTATGTACGAAAAAGCGATTAAGGTTCAGAAAAGGAGGAGAGATAACCGTCCTCTACCTCTCCTCCTCCTCCTCCTCCTCCTCCTTCTACCTTCTCTTCTTTTTTATTTAATTTCCTCTCCTTCCCCATTCTCCTCCTCCTCTACTTTCCTAAATCTTTATTCCTCATTTTTTTTTTTACCTATTCCTTTTATGCCTCTCCTCCTTTTTCAAAATTTACTTGTTTGTCTTGCTTTCTTTTCATCTTCTTCATTTCGCTCACGTCCTCCTTCTCCTCCTCCTCCTCCTCCTCCCCTCCTCTTCTTCCACAGTTTCCTCGTCCTAGTTATATATTCCTCTTCCTCCTCCTCCTTTTTCTCTTTTTTCTTTGCCCTCCTTCCTTCCTTATTGCCTGAACTTTTTTGCTCCTTTCCCTCTCTCCTTTCCTTCCTCCCTCTCTTCTTCCATCCCTTCTTTCCTTTTATTATATATTTTCTTTCCTTGCTTCTTTATTGCACGCTGTTTTTATTTCCTTCTTCCTACTCCTTTTTGCCTTCCACCATTCTCTCACTCTCTCTCTCTCTCTCTCTCTCTCTCTCTCTCTCTCTCTCTCTCTCTCTCTCTCTCTCTCTCTCTCTTTCCTTCCTTTCCTCTCTTATCTCTCTTTTTCTTAACTTTTTTTTTTCTTTCTTTTTGTTTTACTTCCTCTTCCTCCTTTAAGTTCGTGCCTTCCCCTTTTTTTATTCTCTCCATTTCAACTTTTCCTTCTTTTTCCTTCTTCCTCTATTCTTTAGTCTTTTCTATACTTTCTTCTCTCTCTCTCTCTCTCTCTCTCTCTCTCTCTCTCTCTCTCTCTCTCTCTCTCTCTCTCTCTCTCTCTCTCTCTCTCTCTCTCCATTTTAACCTTTTCTTTTCTTCTTTAACCTTTCTCTCAATCTCTTCTCTCTCTCTCTCTCTCTCTCTCTCTCTCTCTCTCTCTCTCTCTCTCTCTCTCTCTCTCTCTCTCTCTCTCTCTCTCTCTCTCTCTCTCTCTCTCTCTCTCTCTCTCTCTCTCTCTCTCTCTCTCTCTCTCTCTCTCTCTCTCTCTCTCCTTTTCTTTCTTCTCTCTCAATCTCTCTCTCTCTCTCTCTCTCTCTCTCTCTCTCTCTCTCTCTCTCTCTCTCTCTCTCTCTCTCTCTCTCTCTCTCTCTCTCTCTCTCTCTCTCTCTCTCTTCATTTTAACCTTTTCTTCTTTAACCTTTCTTTCAATCTCCTTCTCTCTCTCTCTCTCTCTCTCTCTCTCTAGTTTCAAGGAATTTTTGAAAGTTATTTTTTTCTTCTTTACGCGTAACATAATTATACATTAATTATGGTGAACTTTTAAAAGGTTTTAGGGAAAGGTGGAATTTAGTCTTCCCCGCATTTTTCTTCCCCTTTTTTTCTTTACTTTAGAAAATACGAAGTTTTATATATATTTTTTTTCATTACTTTTCTACATTATATAAATTTCAAGTAAAGGAGATTTTTTTTTTCATGTAGCCTTTCCTATTTTGCTTATTCATTTTTTTTTTTACTTTTCTCTTATTTCTTCTTTATTTTCTCTCTTTTTTTAGTGATTAAGGGATAAGAATTTTCCATTTTCTTTTTTTTTCCTTTTGCATGTTTCTAAGTTTTTTTTTTCTGTATTCTTTTTTACATAACAAATAATCAGTTGTATGTGAAAAAACTTTCTTCACATATATCTTTACTAAATCACATTGTTTTTCATCTTAATACTTCCCTAGAGAGAGAGAGAGAGAGAGAGAGAGAGAGAGAGAGAGAGAGAGAGAGAGAGAGAGAGAGAGACTTGAATTATTATTCTGACAACCTTTTTTGAAATTATATTTTTGATTCCAGTGTGCTATTCGAACTCAAATATTAAAGTCAATTTCAACCTAAAAAGAGAGCGAGAGAGAAGGAGAGAAAATATTCTTTGTCAACCTTTTTAATGCCCATCTTCTTTTATCTTTTTTTTTTTAACAACCACTATTATTTACCCTTTGGAGACGAATTTCACTTCTCTCTCTCTCTCTCTCTCTCTCTCTCTCTCTCTCTCTCATTAAGCCATCAGGAAATGAACAAAATTTTCTACCTGAGCAACGGTCCTTTCCCTCTCTCTCTCCCTCCCCCACCTTTCCCCCATTCATTTTTCCCTCTCTTTTCAGCCATAAAAGGGATTTCTGGTGTGTCCCTGTGAGTGGCATTACCGGTGAAGGGCCGAGTATACCGCGCCTCAACACACCAAGCTGCCCTCCCTCCTCTCATTGGCTGCCCACGTTACTTACTCCCTCTCTTCCTCTCATTACCTGCCCACGCTACTCCCTCTTACCTGATGTCTGATTGGAGTTATTTGTTTACCTGTTTATTCATATATTTTTCATCATCGGTATTCTTCATTGGTAAGGAGACTTTTCTTATCTTTCTATCTATATATATATATATTTTTTTTATTTCCTCGTTTATCTATTGTGAGAATTCTTATTTTTAACGTTAAGTGGCGCATTTTTTTCGTCTCTTTTATATTATATTTCTATGCATGGTTTTATTTTATGTTATTTGTTATATCCTCCTTTTTCTTCGTTCACTTCTCTATTTGGCGCATTTTTTTTTTCTTCCTTCTTTCTTTCTTTTTTTTTTTTTTGTATTTCTATGTATGGTTTTATTCTATGTCACTTGTTATTTCCTCCTTTTCTTCATTTAATTCTCCATTTCAACTTTTATCTACGTGTGTTTTGATTCAATATGCAAGGAGCAGATTTTTTACACTTTTTTTTTTATATTTCTTTATTTGTTTACCGATTGATCAGTGATTTAATTATCATTGGATTGATCATGTAGTCTTTTTTCTCAAGATTGATGGGAACGTTTTATTTTCTTTGCAGTTACTTGTTCATCTATCACTCATCTGTATATCATTCAGTCATTTCTTTATTTAT
>NC_059292.1:29559042-29561542 GCF_017591435.1 Portunus trituberculatus | reverse complement strand
ATATTCTCTCTCTCTCTCTCTCTCTCTCTCTCTCTCTCTCTCTCTCTCTCTCTTACCGGTTTTCACTTCTTACTCGTAAACATTTCCTCTTCCTCCTTTTGCATCCCCTCCTCTTTCCTCCTCCTCCTCCTCCTCCTCCTCTTCCTCCTCCTCCTCCTCCTCCTTCTCCTCCTCTTTCACGTCCTTGAAAATTCTCTTTTTTATTCTTTATCTTTCATCTTCTTGGTTTTATTACATTTTTTGTTCTTCCAATTTCCTTTGAGCGTTTTTATTCAGTATTTCCCAACTCTCTCTCTCTCTCTCTCTCTCTCTCTCTCTCTCTCTCTCTCTCTCTCTCTCTCTCTCCACTTTTTTTCATTACTTTCTTCTCTTTCTCCATCTATTTTTTTTTTCTTTCCTATTTTAATTTTTCCTTAGCCTTCCTCTCCCAACCTCCTCCTCCTCCTCCTCCTCCTCCTCCTCCTCCTCCTCTTTCTCCTTCTCTGCCTCTTCCTCCTCCTTCAATCTTGTTCTTTGTTTTCCTTATTTACTATTCTCCTCTTCCTCTCTTCCTGTGCTTCGTCTTTCCTATTCATTACTTCTTTCCTCTCTCCTCCTTCTCCTTCTCCTCCTCTTCCTCGTCCTACACACTTTCCTCCTCCTCTTTCTCCTTGCAATACCTGTGAAGGACAAAGGATTATTATTGATAAAAGCAGTAAATTATGCAGTTTGGTTTAATTGATTTTATTATTATTATTATTATTATTATTATTATTATTATTATTATTAATATTATTATCATTATTATTATTATTATTGTCATCATTATTATTATTATTATTATTTTCATCATTATTATTATTAGTGAAGCTTTAGTAGTAGCAGTAGTAGAAGTAGTAGTAGTAGTAGTAGTAGTAGTAGTAGTAGTAGTAGTAGTAGTAGTAGTAGTAGTAGTAGTAGTAGTAGTAGTAGTAGTAGTAGTAGTAGTAGTAGTAGTAGTAGTAGTAGTAGTAGTAGTAGTAGTAGTAGTAGTAGTAGTAATAACAGCAGTAGTAGTTAATATTGTCAGTTTTACATCATTTAGCACAATATTGTTGTTGTTTTCTTATTGCCGCTACTACTACGACTCCTACTACTACTACTACTACTACGATTACTACTACAACAATTACTTCTACTATCAAACACGTACAAATGAAATCAACCAATGTCTTTTTTTTTGTTTTATTTTTCGCAACTTCTCTCTTATTTCATCGTGTTCCTGTAACCTCTTCCCACTTTTCTTCATCTCTTCCATACCATTCGAAACCATAGAAAGTAAAGATGGACTGGAGGAAAGAATAGAAGAAGTCCCTTTCCCTATGTACTCACTACCACACATTGCTTAGTAGATATCCTCACCATACACACCATCTAACGTTTACTGAAACATTGCAATCTTAAGAAATCATCACCATCACCATCATTATCATCGTCATCATCATCATCACCATCATCATCACCTTCACCTTCCACTGTATTCTATTCTGGGTCATCACGTGTCTGGCAGAGAGAGAGAGAGAGAGAGAGAGAGAGAGAGAGAGAGAGAGAGAGAGAGAGAGAGAGAGAGAGAGAGAGAGATGTAAACAATGAGAACAAAAACATTAGAGGAGGAGGAGGAGGAGGAGGAGGAGGAGGTGGTGGTGGAGGTGGAGGTGGAGATGAAGGAGGAGGAGGAGGAGGAGGAGGAGGAGGAGGAGGAGGAGGAAGTGATGATGGTGGGGAGTGAAAGTAGGAAAGATTTGTAAAGAAAATGAATGTTTGTTTCAAAAGGTCAGAGAGAGAGAGAGAGAGAGAGAGAGAGAGAGAGAGAGAGAGAGAGAGAGAGAGAGAGAGAGAGAGGGGGAATGGACATGGGAAAGGGAGGAGAGGAGAGGAGAGGAGGAGAAAGGGAGGAAGGGAGTGGAGGAAAGGAGAGAGGAAGGGAGGGAGGGAGAGAGGAGGGTGTGAGAATGGCCAAGTTAAAGGTGAGGGACGAACAGGAGCGGTGACCGAGAGAGAGAGAGAGAGAGAGAGAGAGAGAGAGAGAGAGAGAGAGAGAGAGAATGTGATATGCGGTTTTACGGTGGCGCAAGAACTAAGGTTATTGCCACGGAGAAAGAGAGAGAGAGAGAGAGAGAGAGAGAGGAAAGGGAATGATAGCTTTCAAAAATAGGCCATCTCTCTCTCTCTCTCTCTCTCTCTCTCTCTGTCCTCATCTCGGGTGCACGTGAGATATTGGAAGGCATTATTTTCTAATATTATTTTCTCTCTCTCTCTCTCTCTCTCTCTCTCTCTCTCTCTCTCTCTCTCTCTCTCTCTCTCTGTATCTATCTATCTATCTATCTATACATCTATCTATTTATCTAAGCAGTAGACAGATAGATAGATAGATAAATTTGTATATAGACAGATAAACAGATAAATAGATGAATGGATAAATAAAAGACAGATGGATAAAAAGAGATAAATTAATAGATATAGCTATATATTTAAATAGATA